>NC_143159.1:11315538-11402332 GCF_041381405.1 Jatropha curcas
TCTTTCAGGATATCACCTCTGAGGGAGTTAGATGGACTTACCCTTGGTGGTATATAGAGCGGGTCACAATTTCTTCTTACATGATCTGTGTGCCCCTGTGTGGGTTGACTATGGCAGTGGCTTATTACCCCAGCCGAGTAGTGTTGACGCGTGTTTTTTATGCCCCGCCTGATCCAATGATGATACGAGGATGTAAAATGAATGAGTTAATGCTATCTAGAAGTCTTTTAATCCAAGGATTTAAATTAAAAATAATGTTGAATAGTTGGCTGAGTCATAGCTGCGTCACGCAAGAACAACTGCATCACGCAACTGTTCATCGCAGCTACAGTCAGCTACAGTAGCGTCACGCAGCTACAGTAGCGTGACGCAGCTGTGTCTTGACCTACCCTATAAATACATCTCTTTCTCACAGAACAAAAAAAAGAAAAAAAACACGGAGAGAACAAAAAAACACAGAACGACACAAAAAAAAGGACAGAAGAACAAAAAGGAGAGGAACACGATTTTGAAACCCTAAAAAACACACTATAAAGAAACCACAATTAAATCCTTGAAAGAAAGGCTTCTGGAAATCTTAGCTATCATTTTGTTAAGAGATTTGATCCATTTGCAAGCATCAATCTGAGGATTAGGTAATTTCCTTAACATTCTTTGTATTTTTTTTATATATTTTTGTGATTTTAGTAATATTTTTGTGGTTTTAGTAATCTAAGTTTCTTTAAATTATATTCTGTTCATATTTGGCCATTTTATATGTCTTTAAATCGTATTTAAGTAAGAAATAATGTAAATAAAACATTTAAAAATGAATTCTGGGCTAGGACAGTGCATCACGCAACTGTTCCTGGATGAACAGCTGCGTCACGCAACTGTTCCTGGAAGAACAGTTGTGTCGCGCAACTGTTCATCCAAGAACAGTTGCGTCACGCGACTGTACAGTTGCGTCACGCGACTGTGCACTATTCACTGTTCACTATTCATGGCTCATGAAGAACAGTTGCGTCACGCGACTGTTCATCCAAGAACAGTTGCGTCACGCGACTGTTCATCAATTTTTCCAGAAAAATAAAAAAAATAAAAAAAATAATAATAAATTTTATACGAAAATAAAATCTAATTTCTTCAATAAATTTGAAAATGTTCAATTATGAACAGATCACAGTTTAATTAAATTTAGAGTACTAAAATGTAATTTTATGTGTTTATTTATATGAATTTTGCAATTTATGTTTAAATGAAAGATAAAGTTAAGTTTGTTGATTTATTTATATTTAAGATTAGTTTGCATGTTTATTAACTATTTGCATTTCTAGTGTTAAATAATAAATATGCATGATTTTGGGTTTATGGGTTGGATTTAAATGGGTAGAATGTATTTTAGGTTCAGTTTGTTGCCCGCCTTTAACCATAAGGCAAGAGCGGGTCTTTTTATTTATTTGGTTTGATCGCTTTGATTTAATTGCTTTAATTTGAATAATTGCTATGTGATAATTAGATTTGATTGGGACGATTAATTAATTTTCCATATAGGAACTCGGTTCGATTTATTCGGGTTGGGTTTAGTTAAATAATTGGCTTTTCTAAATTAAAATAAATTAGAAATCGTAGGTTAAAAAGAGGCCGGTTTTTCCGGGCGTCGGTTTCCAACGGACCGACGTACCCAATTCCCTTACCCAGAACCACATTGGTTCACCTGACCAGTTTTTCTAAATAATTTGGCCTTGAATAAAAATGGGTTAAATGGAGTCATTTAATAAAATTAAAATTGAAAACGGTCCCATTGCCGAAAAAATGGGTGGCGACTAAAAGATTTTATAAGACCGATTTATCGGCATCGCATATCCAAAGAGGCTTTTATCACCATTTTCCAAAATAAACACACAACAATAGACCCATGATTTTCTCCGGGGGGAAAACAGTTTGGCGACTTCACTGGGGATTTTGCACCCACTAATCCCCGGTTGTTTTTAATAAATAATTTAGTGGTTGCAATTAGGAATTGACTCTAAAGAGGCATACCTTTTTAAATAAAATTGGTTAGAAAAGCCGATGGAAAATTTTTAATCGTCCATATATGTTTAATTGCTTTCCTTTTTCTTTCTAGGATTTTTGCTTTCATTCGCATTCCTTGCTTCTCACCTCATTCTACCCATACTACCCTTCGGTACTGGTGTTAAGTTTGATGGTGGATCTAGCCTAAACCTCGCGTTTTAGGTGTATCTATCCGAGAATTAACATTACTACCAACCGCAAGCCTAGTACCTTAAAGGTGCGTCAAAAGGAGTAGGCCCAACAAAGCCCGAATCCTGTTTGCGGAACCCAGACTTTGTTAAGCCCAATAAGACTAAAGCCAATGCATGTAGTTGAAAACCGTAGTTACTTCCCCTAAGGAAATACCCGGTTCTATTTGCTGTTGTTGTGCCGCATTCATTTCCGAGAGATTATATCGTCAATCTCAAAACCCCCTGTTGGTTGTCGAGATTAGACCAATTCCTAGGAAACAGATGTCGGAATTTATACCAATGGAATCCGTGTGTGGGAGAAATAAGGTTGGAAGGCATGCATTTCCCAACTCCCGTTTCTCTGTTTGATATAAACTGTACATATGTTGTGACATTCATGCACCATGTAACATTTCTTCTTTTTCAACCATGCATTAATAAGAGCTAATGTTCGGTATGGACATTTGACCTTGATTTTGAGACTGGACCTCAAATTCGTTTTGAATAATATAATGCAATCACTTATAGTGAATCAATACCCAAAAGAAAAGGGAGTTATAAGGGGGTTGCGATTCCTTTGTATTGTCACATTTCTCGCATTATCTGAAAATAAGTGAGCAAGAGATTACAAAATTTGTAACAAACAAAACGAGATCCTGCTTGGGACCATATGTTCCAAGGCAAAAAGTAAGGATACAAAAAAAAAAAAAAAAAAAAAAAAATCCTGCTTGGAGATTCTTCCATTCGAAGGCAAAAATTAAGGACACAAAAAAAAAAAAAAAATCCCGCTTGGAAATTCTTTCATTCCAAGGCAAAAATTAGGGACTTGAGTGAAAATAGTTGACCGTAAAATCCAAAAGGAACGGTCAACGACAGATAATGTCAGAAATGTTTGAATACAAAATAAGTTATTATCATATTATTCACAATGAATTTTTGATTCCAGTCGTCGAAATCGAGATCTTATTTCCACACCGATCTTTAGCACATTAGAAATGCATTTCTCATCCTATGTGCTTTCATTTTCTTATGCATACATACAGGACCCATTTTAACTCAGGTATTTTTACCTATCAATCAGAATTGATCCTTCTCGGGAAATCGCTTTGAGAGCTTGGAACCGACGCCCTGGTCAACGCTTGCTCAGAGTGACCCCAATCCCTGAGCCTACTCCAATCAGTCCTGTGATGCACTCAAGTTTGACAGTTTCAGATTCAGATTTGGTAAAGATGGTTGATAATACTCCGAATGAGGCCGAGTTTTCTGAAGCCCAGATAAGAACTATTGCTCAAATTGTAGCCGCTGCTCTCGCCCAAGACAGGGCACAAAATCAGACTCCTCCTGCATCAAGTAACCAACCTGTGGTTGAGGAGAGACAAATCCCAAAACTTGCTTCAGATAATCAGGCCTCTGTGGGTAACACTGTCCCAGTCGAGAATGACGTAATCAAGCAACTTGCTAAGCTGAAAGACAAAGTTGAGAAAATGTCTGTAGCGAAGGAAAAGGACCCGATCACCAACTTCCATGTAACTGAATATGTCTTGCACCCAACCAGCTCCACTTCGTTCAAAACTTTTAAACACACTGTGTTTGAAGGAGATAATGATCCGAGATCCCATCTGTCCGAGTTCATTCGTGTTGCTCAAATGAACCGGTACAATGAAGAGGACGTGCTACGGGCATTTCCCCAGACACTGCATAAGAGCTACCGGAGGTGGTATGATAATCTGAAGGTGGAAGTACAAAGGAACTGGGTCAAGCTTCAGATTACTTTCCTTAAGCATTTCAAGATGGATGAAAGCGATGAGTTTAGTCTCCGTGATCTGGAAAGTCTAAGGCAGGACAAAGATGAAAGCTTCTCTGACTACTACAAGAGGTGGAGAACCAAGCTATTTATGGTCCAGACAAGGCCGAAGGACCAAGAACTAATTAGAATTTTCTGTAGAAGCCTCTTACCTTTCTTCAAGGAGAGAATGCTGGCCCAACCTCTCACTGATTTTGCTCTAGTTCAGAGGGCCGGGCTGAATGTTGAGGAGCTTTACAAAGAGGAGAAGAAGAGAAGCCAGGGGTTTGTTAACTACCGACCTTCCCACAATGGTCATAATAGGAATGCTGGTCATGCAGCTACAAACCAGTCGGGGAGTAGCGATATAGTTGGAGCTATTAGGGAGAAAGCGCAAAGGGAGTTCACTGATTTGGGCAGACCTTTAAGCAAGGTTATGCAGTCCTGTATCAAGAATGGTGTACTGTCAAAGTTACCCATTAATCCAACCAAGCCAATTCTAGGCAAGTTTATTGATCAAAACTGTGAATACCATCAGTGCAAGGGGCACTCTACTGATAATTGCTCCAGGCTCAAACATGACATTCAAAACTTGATAGATAGTGGGAAGATCACCAAGCCTCCCAAACACAAAAGTTAGCTGTGATGGGTGAATTGAACAATTTTTTAATTTTGCTTTTTATTTTCCGAATGATTACTTTAAGAACAATATGGATGGATTTTGTTTACTATTTTAATCAATGGAATGAATTTTGACTACTTATTTTCTTATTTCTCCTGATTGTTATGTTTATGGCATTGATTATACCATACGCATATTTGGCATAAATGCATTGTATCATTTTGCATTTAACCTAAGCACCACCGAAGATCCCAAAATAATCGAAATCGGATCAGGCTTTAAGCTTAAGCTCAGAAACGATCTCCAAGAATGTCCCAAGAAGAATCCAAAAGTCTTTGCCTGGAATTATGCTGATATGCCAGAGATCAACAAGCCAATTGCAGAGCATTTCATCCCCATCAATCCGAATATCAGGCTAGTAAAGCAGACGAATTAGACCAAAGTGGCAAGATAAAATCAATGCTAAAGGTTCAGAAATAGCTAGATGCAGGTTTCGTGGAGGTGTTGCATTTACCATGAATGGGCAGCGAATATAGTCCCTATGCTCAAGAAAGATGGGAAACTAACAGCCCGTGTCGACCAAAGCCTTGCCCGAAGATGATCTCCCTCATCCAAGAACAGTTGCGTCACGCGACTGTTCATCAATTTTTCCAGAAAAAAAATAAAAAAAAATAAATTTTATACGAAAATAAAATCTAATTTCTTCAATAAATTTGAAAATGCCCAATTATGAACAGATCACAGTTTAATTAAACTTAGAGTACTAAAATGTAATTTTATGTGTTTATTTATATGAATTTTGCAATTTATGTTTAAATGAAAGATAAAGTTAAGTTTGTTGATTTATTTATATTTAAGATTAATTTGCATGTTTATTAACTATTTGCATTTCTAGTGTTAAATAATAAATATGCATGATTTTGGGTTTATGGGTTGGATTTAAATGGGTAGAATGTATTTTAGGTTCAGTTTGTTGCCCACCTTTAACCATAAGGCAAGAGCGGGTCTTTTTATTTATTTGGTTTGATCGCTTTGATTTAATTGCTTTAATTTGAATAATTGCTATGTGATAATTAGATTTGATTGGGACGATTAATTAATTTTCCACATAGGAACTCGGTTCGATTTATTCGGGTTGGGTTTAGTTAAATGATTGGCTTTTCTAAATTAAAATAAATTAGAAATCGTAGGTTAAAAAGAGGCCGGTTTTTCCCGGCGTCGGTTTCCAACGGATCGACGTACCCAATTCTCTTACCCAGAACCTCATTGGTTCACCTGACCAGTTTTTCTAAATAATTTGGCCTTGAATAAAAATGGGTTAAATGGAGTCATTTAATAAAATTAAAATTGAAAACGGTCCCATTGCTGAAAAAATGGGTGGCGACTAAAAGATTTTATAAGACCGATTTATCGGCATCGCATATCCAAAGAGGCTTTTATCACCATTTTCCAAAATAAACACACAACAATAGACCCATGATTTTCTCCGGGGGGAAAACAAGTAGTTAGGCAGTATGGCCGTCATCAGGCTTTTCCTAATTACACTTAGTTTGAGGGTGGCCTTATTACACGACGATTTCTATCTTACTTTATTTCTACTCGGTGTAGTCGCACGACTGTATCTATTTCTAATGTGGTCGATACCTCTTCCTCAGACTTATAATGCTCTTAGCTCCAGGCTTATTCTCGAGTAGGTGCTAATGTAGAGTCGGCTGATCTGTTGACTGCTAGATTTCTATTAGGACCTAGCATGTAGATGCCCCTTATCTTGCTTTCTAATGAAATGTATGAGACAATTACTGATAGTGCAATTATATGAATGTATGCACTTGTTTTGAATGAAATGTCTTTTTTTGCTTGAAAATGCTTGATGTATGTCCTACTATTCTATGTCATCAAAGTAAATTCACATCATTTTCATATCAACATAAACCTAACATAACATGCTTTAAAGTTAATAAGAGCACAACAGTTGAATTTATTAATTGGGCTTTGCCATAGACGTTTCAAGTTATACATAAAATTTCTTCAGTCTATCCAAATTGACTGGTTTAGTAAATTCATTGCCTTCCATGCCTGATAGTTTCTGTGCACCTTTGGAAAACATTCTCTTGATCAGAAATGGGCCTTTATAGTTAGGCTTAAATTTTCCCCTTGTGTCATGAATGTTTGGCCACATCTGTTTCAGAACCAAATCCCCTGCTTTGAGTAGCTTCGGATGAACTCTCTTATTGAAGTGCTTAGCTATCCTCCCTTTATACAGTTAATCCATGAATCGGGCATTTAACCTCTTTCCATATAGGAGTGCTAGTTCTTGATAGTGATTCTCTGCCCATTGACATTCTGAAATCTTGGATTCCATTATTATGCACAAGGACTGCACTTCTACTTCCGTCAGTACCACAACTTCCATTCTGTAGACTAAAGAATAAGCAGTTGTGCCGTTTGCAGATTTGGTTGTGGTCCTGTAGCCCCACAAAGCATACTGTAACTTGCTTGCCTAATCACGATGATTTTCTGCCATTTGTGAATACTCAAATTTTGACCTTGCTACAGTAAATTTGACTTTGCTACAGTAACTTTGACTTTTCTACAGTGTCAATGCCGGACTGCAAACAGTCCGGCCGGACCGAAGGCCATTTTGGACATTTACTGGAAGTATGCCAATATGGTACTTAAAACGTCCAGAATATCGCGAGGATCGCGGAACAGGTCCTGGAATGTTTTTCGGAGGTCCGAAACTCCCGAAAAAGCTCCCGGAGCGAGACATGGTGGCCACCACCAGCTACGGCGGCGCCGGCCGCCGGACACGGAGGCAGCTGCCGCCCCACCGCCTGGGCGGCAGCAGCCGCCCAGCATGGGCGGCACCTGCCGCCCCACCGACTGGGCGGCACCTGCCGCCCCACCGACTGGGCGGCACCTGCCGCCCTCCCAGGCGGCACCTGCCGCCCAGCCTCTTGGGCGGCAGCTGCCGCCGAGCCAGGCGGCACCTGCCGCCCTGGACCCGAAAATGGCCTATAAATAGACCATTTTCAGCCTATTTTTGGCACCCCTGTCTGTGTTGACGGACGAATCCTTCTCCCTCTCACGCTCCTTGCGTTTTCTTTACCGCTTTTTGCATTTAATTTAATTTTTATTGCATTTTTATTGTGATATTTGGACATTAAAATTAAACAAATTAAAATTAATTAATATTTCCTAAGCGAGGAGCTTAATCTGGAGTTAAGAAGCGGTCGTCGATTAAATCAGGTATGTAAACAAAACTCTGCCTATTTAATTTTAGCACTTCATGCATATTTCTCTTCTACTCTTAATAATTCTACAATTGCATAAATGCATCCACGTCATTATTTTTGGTAAATAAACTGCCTTAATTAATTTGATTAAGCTTAAATGCCCGGTTAATCAATAATCGTGGTATTAAAGTTTAAATCCGACAATATTGGCTAAAAGAGCCTAGTTAATTAATAACTACGGTTCAATTGCCTTATTTCGAACAAATCCGGCTTAAGTCCAATTAATCAATAATTGTGGCTAAAAGCCTTAATCAATCACGTTTCGACAATAAATTGTGATTAAGCTCGAACGCCCGATTAATTGATAATCGTGGCATTAAAGCCTAAATCGCACATTTTAGCAAACTAATTGCCTAAAACAACACCTTTTGGCTAAAGGCCTAAAATCAACCATTTTTAGCAACAAATCGCTTAAAATCAATCTTTTGGCAAAATGCCTTAAAATCAACATTTTCGGCTTAAAACCGTAAAATCAACCATTTTGGCGACAATCGCCTAATTCGCACATTTTGGCAACAATTGCCTAAATCAAATCATTTTGGCTAAAAGCCATTAAAATCAACATTTTTGGCAACATGCCTAAAAATCAATCAATCTTTGGCGAAATGCCTAAACAAAATGCACAAAGCATACACACACTCATGCACGAAGCATACACACAATCATGCATAAAGCATACACACAAAAATGCACAAAGCATACACAAAATCATGCACAAAGCATACACACTTATGCACAAAGCATACACACGCACAAAGCATACACACTTATGCACAAAGAATACACACTTATGCACAAAGCATACACACTCATGCATAAAGCATACCCATTCAAAGCCCTTCAAAGAAGGCCTATCGAACTACGTTGACTTTGATCTTCCATTCAAACGGAAGTACGTAGGCACGTTCGGGATTTCACCCCGGGTGGCAAGTCAAAATCACTCAAACATTTCATTAATCCATCATTTACCTTGCAAAGCATTCATTCATCGGTTAGTTTATCGGCATGACATAGTCTCGGGATCCACCTCGGGTTCGTAGATTGTGCCTTTAACATTGGGATAATTAATCTAGTAACTAGGTTAATTAAAAATGGAGTCACTTAGGGTTTTTTCCTAGTTTACCCTTAAATAATTAAACAAGGTGGCGACTCACACACATCACGTGTATTTCTTCTCATTCATCATATGCATCACATGCCTATGACATTTGGGGAAGGGGTTCACACCATTTTTCTCAATATCTTCTTGATGCTTTTGTTTGCAGCTTCCACTACCCCATTAGCTTGTGGTCAATACAATAAAGACTTATGATGCTCAATTCCATATTTCTCTATTAGTGTCTTTACTTTCGCTTGGAATTGACCTCCATTATCTGTCACTATATGATGGGGGATGCCATATCTACAGATCAGGTTCTTATCAATGAATTTGGCCATTGGCTTGGCGCTGATGTTCTCAAAAGATTCTGCTTCAACCCATCTCGAGAAATAGTCTACTGCAACCACTATGAATTTGTGTTCATTAGAAGCGGGTGGTGAAATTTTACCCATGATATCTATTCCCCAAGTTGCAAATGGCCATGGCAAAATAGAAGGATGTAATTCTGAAGGTGGAATGTGACTCAAGTCTCCATGAATTTGACGTCCGAAGCACCTTTTCACAAAAGAAATACAATCCCTTTCCATTGTTGACCAAAAGAATGCTTATCTTAGAACTTTCTTAGCTAGTGTTTTTCCGTTCAAGTGGGTACCGCAAACCCCTGCATGGATCTGTTCCATAATCCCTTCAGCTTCTTTCCTTGATACATATCTTAACAATACGCCGTTTGACATTCTTTTGTACAATTGACCATCTAAGACTACAAATTGTAATGCCAAGCATTGTATAGCTCTTCTATAATCTCTAGTAGCTAAATTTGGATAAACCCTTTTAGTCATCCATTCCAGGACATCATAAAACCATGGCTGGTCTTCTTCCTCGACATCCATAATCTTTTTTCCTTCATAACACGGGATGCTACGCGAAGACATCATAAACGACCTCTTAGGCATAACTGAAATCTCTTCCCAAGCTGATGCTAGATTAGCCAAGGCATCTGGTACTCGATTGTTCACTCTGCTTGTTTGTGTGAAGGTCACTCTTTCGAAGTTCTGAATAACAATGTGCAGGTAGTCAATATAAGGTTTCAATCTGTCTTCCTTGACTTCCCAATTTCTATTAGCATGCTCGATTACTAGTTTGAATCACCAATAACCTCAACTTCTTTGGCTTTAACTGCCATCAGAGCTTCTAACCTAAATAAGCAGGCTTCATATTCTGCCATGTTATTCGTAACTGCAAATTGTAATCTTTTCAACATCGGAATAACTTCTCCTTATGGAGATTTTAGCAAAACGCCCACCCCAGCTCCTCTACTATGAGCTAAACCATCAAAGTAGAGCTTCCATCCTTTTTTTTTTTCTATCAAGTTCAAATGTTCATTAGGAAAATCAATTTCCCATTGCTCACTGTCTTTGACTAGATGTGCTGCTAGAAAGTCTACAACTGCTCGTCCTTTAACGGTTTTCTTCGTAGTATATTCAATATCAAATTCTGATAACAAGATTAGCCATCTTGCTAGCTTCCCTACCAATGCTGGTGTTCCATACAAATATATGGCTGGATCCATCCTTGATACTGCTATTACCTTATAAGACTGAAAGTAGTGTTAAAGCTTTCCAGTTGCCCTTACAATTGCTAAGCAAGTTCTTTCAATCA
This sequence comes from Jatropha curcas, assembly GCF_041381405.1. Taxonomy (NCBI): domain Eukaryota; kingdom Viridiplantae; phylum Streptophyta; class Magnoliopsida; order Malpighiales; family Euphorbiaceae; genus Jatropha; species Jatropha curcas. The sequence continues at coordinate 11,326,223 of NC_143159.1, forward strand.
AGTTATATTATTGTTCATTTGGAAGAAGCTTTTTACTCAAGTAGTACACTGCCTTCTCAACACCAGCCTCATCGGCTTGTGCTAACATGGCTCCTATTCCAGCGTTTTCCACTATCAAGTACAGAATTAAGGATTTTCTTGGCTTTAGTGGGCATAATACCAGGAGACTTGACAAATATTTCATGACTTTATTTAAGGCTATCTGGCAGTGATCGTTCCACTTTACTGGCTAATCTTTTCTTAACAGCTTGAATATTGGATCACATATTATAGAAAACTTCAATATATACCTGTTGATATGCTGCTTTCCCAAAAAACTCCTCACTTGCTTTTCTGTCTTGGGCGACTCCATCTCTTGGGTCGCCTTAATTTTGTCTGGATCGATCTCTATTCCTTTCAACCCTACGATGAATCCTAGCACTTTTTCCGAAGTTACCCCCAATACACACTTCTTCCTATTCAGCCGTAGCTTGTATTTGATCACTCTATCCATGAACCACTCTAGGGCTGCTGGATGCTCTTTTGGTATCTTGGTCATGACAATCATATCATCAATATAAACTTCTAGCTTCTTATGGATCATATCATGTAACAATGTAGTGGCCATCTGATGGCGTGGTGGAAAGGGCTATGGTTTTGATAGAGAAACACGAGTGCTACAGTAACTTGCTACAGGAACTCAGAAGCATCCGTGCTACAGTAACTTGATTCAAAATGTGTTGAAAGGCTAAGATAGTTGATAGTGAAGATTAAAATGAAAAAAGATAGATGATTGTTTTTGGAAACAAACAAAACCCAATAGTTTTTGGAAACTAATAAAACCCAAATGTGATTAACACTTTCTTGTTATTCCAAATCTCCTCTTTCAAAGTACACAAAATCCCTTTATATGGGGAAACAAGAGATAGCCATAAAGTCCCTTTGAATGTGTTGTTCAAAGACACAATTTCAAAGGACACCTAACTAGGTTGAAAACAACACATTCAAAGATACACCTAACTAGGTTGAACACAACTTATTCAAAGGACACCTAACTAAGTTTGAAATAACTCATTCAAAGGCACAATTCAAAGGACACCTAACTAAGTTTGAAAAAACTCATTCAAAGGCACAATTCAAAGAACACCTAACTAAGTTTGAAAACAACACAAATGAGCTGGAATTCATAGTCAATGATCAACCAAGTGCTCCTTGATTGTTGTCTTCAAAGATGATGGTTTGAAGGAACCCAAATGGCCCTAAAAGGAGCTGTAGCTTCAGATTGAACATGTCACTCTCACCAAGCCCATCTTCACTTGGACTGTCTTCATTAACTTCACTAATGGAATCAAGACCAAGGCCCATGTCTAGGACAGCTTGTAAGGCTAGGCTAGATGGACCTCCATCATTCTCCCCTTCTTGAAAAGTTTCAACTTGGTCAGAAGTTGACATGGTGTCTTCCTTGTATTTGGCTAAGTCACTTACATTGAAGGTGTTGGAAATCTTGTAAGACGGAGGCAGCTCTACCTTGTAAGCATTCTGGTTTACCTTCTTGATGATCTTGTAAGGACCCTCGGCTTTGGGCATAAGTTTATTCTTTCTTTTAGAAGGGAATCGTTCCTTCCTTAAGTGAACCCACACTAAGTCACCTTCTTTAAATTCCACAATAGGTTTTAGCTTGGCTTGCATCTTGTAGGCTTCGTTCTTCTTCTCAATATGTGCTTTTGCTCTAGCATGAAGTTTGACAATTTCAGTAGCTCTGTCCTCGGCCTTTAAGTTAGAGGGGATACTAGAGTGTGCGTTGCTCAAATCAAGAGGAACAAGTGGATTAGCTCCATAAACTAATTCAAAAGGAGTAAAATTAGTGGTCTTACTCTTCGAACTGTTGTAAGCAAATTCAGCATGAGCCAACAAAGAATCCCAATTCTTTACTTTCCCCTTTAGCAAACTTCGTAAAATGTTGCCTAAGCTTCGATTGACCACTTCTGTTTGTCCATCTGTTTGAGGATGAAAAGCCGTACTGAACTTCAAGGTAGTTCCTAACCTTGCCCACAAATGCCTCCAAAAATGACTCAAAAACTTTACATCCCTATCACTTACTATGCTCCTAGGAATTCCATGGAGTTTTACAACATTTTCAAAGTACAAATTCAGAATATGAGATGCATCATTAGTTTTGTTACAAGTAATAAAATGAGCCATTTTTGAGAATCTATCTACTACAACCATAATGGAATCATTATTTCGTCTTGTTCTCGGCAAGCTAACAATGAAATCAATACTTACATCTTCCCATGGTGAGCTTGGAATCGGCAAAGGCATGTATGGTCCGTGAGCTTGTAAGGTCATCTTGGATTGCTTACAAGTATTACAACCCTCAACAAGTCTTGAAATCTCTTTCCACATCTTTGGCCAATAGAAATTTTTGCTTGCCAATTCATAGGTTTTGTCTCTTCCAAAGTGACCGGCTAGGCCTCCACCATGGACTTCCTTAAGAATTGCTTCCCTTAAAGAGCTTTGAGGAACACAAACAGCATCAAGCTTGAAAAGATAACCATCATGAATAGTGAAGTCCCTAAATGCACCATCTTTCCTAACTCTCTCCCAAATTTGATCGAAATCCCCATCACTCTCATACAAGGTCTTAATATTCTCAAATCCTATTACATGAGCATGCATGGTACTAAGAACCTCATATCTCCTAGACAATGCATCAGCCACTCTATTACTTGGACCATCCCTATACTTCACTACAAAATCAAAGGATTGCATGTATTCAACCCAAGATGCATGTCTCTTGCTTAACTTAGCTTGACTTTGTATGTATTTGAGGGCTTGATGGTCAGTAAATAAGATGAAAGAGTTAGCCGACAAATATGCACTCCAATGTCTTAGAGCACGAATCAAGGCATAGAACTCAAGATCATAGGCAGAATATTTTCTCCTACACTCATTCAATTTTTCACTAAAAAATGCAATAGGTTTGCCTTCTTGACTCAAAACAGCCCCTATCCCAACCCCACTAGCATCACACTCCAATTCAAAAGGTAAGTTGAAATTAGGCAAGGCCAAAACAGGAGCTTTTGTCATTGCATTTTTTAAAGTGTAAAGCAAGGGTGGCTTGAGGTGTCCATTTAAACACCCCTTTTTTCATGCAGTCTGTTATAGGACTTGTTATAGTACTAAAACCTTTAATGAATCTCCTATAAAAAGAACGAAACCCATGAAAACTCCTTACTTGAAACAGATTGTTTGGAATAGGCCAATCAACAATGGCCTTGACCTTTTCAGAATCCATACTTATACCATCTTTAAATACAACATACCCCAAAAAACTAATGGTGCTATCACAAAAATGACACTTCTCTACATTAGCATACAACGATTCACGGTCCAAAACCTCAAAAACCAGTCTCAAATGCATATAATGCTCATGTAAACTAGTACTAAAGATCAGAATATCATCAAAGTATATCACCACAAATTTGTTAAGAAAAGGTTTGAGTACCTCATTCATGAGTCGCATAAAGGTGGAAGGTGAATTAGAGAGTCCCATAGGCATGACCAACCATTCATACAGCCCCCCATTGGTCTTGAAGGCTGTCTTCCACTCATCACCTTCTCTAACACGAATTTGGTAGAATCCATTTGCAAGATCAATCCTTGAGAAAATTGAAGCTCCATGCAATCGATCAAGCATATCATCAAGCCTTGGAATAGGAAACTTGTACTTGATCGTTATCTTGTTAACAGCCCTTGAATCTATCACCATTCTCCACTTGCCATTCTTTTTAGGAACAACAAAGGCTGGCACACCACAAGGAGAAACACTCTCCCTTATAAAGCCTCTCTTTAACAATTCATCAACTTGCTTTTGTAATTCATCACTCTCTTTAGGACTCATTCTATAGGAGTGCTTATGAGGAATTTGAGCTCCCGGAACAAAACTGATCTCATGTTGTATTGATCTTAGAGGGGGCAAACCGATAGGTAAAGTGTTTGGGAAAACTCTCTCAAACTCTCTAATAAGAAATTGTACCTCTTTTGGAATCACATGATTCTGTTTGGGCTCATCCTCCACATCAATTGGAACATAGCTGGGCAGCCCTTCCATGATCTCACTCTTCTCATCATTGGATAACAATCTAACCATTCCAACTTCTCTTTTCTTCTTTCTCTTCTCGGGTAGTAACGGTGTGAGCAAGATGGTGTTACCCTTATAGAAAAAGGTGTAAGTATTGGCCTTTCCTTGGTGTTGCACATCCTTATCATACAACCAAGGTCTCCCAAGAAGCAAGTGACAAGCTGTCATTGGGATAACATGGCAGCTCACCTCATCCACGTATTGCCCAATTGCAAAAGGAACTAGACACTTCTTAGTGACTTTAATTTCATGCTCAGAATTCAGCCAAGCCAACCTATAAGGGTTGTCAATTGGCTCGATTTTTAGTCCCAACTTCGCAACCATTTCATTGGATACAACATTCTCACATGCACCACTATCAATAATAACTTCACACAATTTATTTTTTGTCAAACATCTAGTGTGAAACAGGGATTTCCTCCTCCAATCCTCCTCATTCTTTTCAATATTCAAAATACGCATCATCACTAAACACTCCCCATCTTCCATTGCATCAAAAACTAGTATATCTCCCTCATCAACATTCAATTCACTATTTACTGCAACAGAATCAGCATGGTATATTTCTTCCTCAATCTCCTCTATCTCTCTAAGGGTCATTACTTTCCTTGAAGGACATTCAGATTGGAAGTGTCCATACCCTTGGCATTTGAAACATTTCAAAGCATTCTTAGAGGTATTTTTGGATGGTGGGACATATTGGGTATTTCTTGGTGTGTTGGAAGTGTTTTTAAGAGGGGGTTTTAGTGAGGGTGTGTATGTGGTCTTGATAGGGGCAGAATTGGGGTTACTAGAGCTCGGTTTGTAGTTATAAGGTCTGATATTGGTTTTGTTTTGGTGTGAATGCTTCAAACTTGTCTCACTTCTTAGTGCTAATCTCTTCAATTCAATAAGAGATTCATAAGGGTAGAAGCTTACCATGTCTTGGATGTCGAATCGCAATCCTTGGAGAAAATGCCCCATGATCAGCTCCTCGGTCTCCTCGACCTCACACTTCAATAAGAATTCCTCAAATTCCATGGTGTATTGTTCCACGGTTTTAGTATCTTGTTTGAGGCTCAACATTTTCTCAATCATTTTCTGTCTATAATGGGGTGGCAAGAACACTGCATCCATCTCTTCTTTCATCCTATCCCATTGAGTAATTTGAGGCCTCCCTTCCCTCATCCTTCGTTTTTGCAAATTATCCCACCAAAGGGCAACATATCCCTTCAACTTCATAGCAGCAAGCTTCATTCTTTTGTCTTCGGACACCTCCCTCAGTTCAAAGGATCTCTCCATTGAGTATATCCATTCAAGATAGGCATCAGCATCGATCTTACCATGAAATTCAGGTAATTCGATTTTATAGTTGAAAGATTCTTCTTGTCTTTCAACACGGATGGGTGGTGGCAAACGCCTTGCCCCTTGGCCAAATCCTCCATGAAACAATCCTCTCCCTCTCCCTCTAAAACCTCCACGTCCCAACACAAGGTGCTGGTCCTCTCCATTGAAATCTTCATTAGTCAGTTCCTCTTCATGAGGACTTCGGGTATTTGGGGGAGTATTTTGGATGAGTGTTTCTAAGGCTTCATTCTTGGCCTTAAGAACTTCCATTTCCAACCTCATTTTCTCAATTGCTGAGGCTAGATCTTGATCTTCTGACATGACTTGTTTGTCTTTGTTAAGAGATGTTTGTTGGTTATTAAGCATAACTATGAAACAAATGAAAGTGAAAGAAGGTAAGATTATTGGCTCTGATACCAACTGATGGCGTGGTGGAAAGGGCTATGGTTTTGATAGAGAAACACGAGTGCTACAGTAACTTACTACAGGAACTCAGAAGCATCCGTGCTACAGTAACTTGATTCAAAATGTGTTGAAAGGCTAAGATAGTTGATGGTGAAGATTAAAATGAAAAAAGATAGATGATTGTTTTTGGAAACAAACAAAACCAAATAGTTTTTGGAAACTAATAAAACCCAAATGTGATTAACACTTTCTTGTTATTCCAAATCTCCTCTTTCAAAGTACACAAAATCCCTTTATATGGGGAAACAAGAGATAGCCATAAAGTCCCTTTGAATGTGTTGTTCAAAGACACAATTTCAAAGGACACCTAACTAGGTTGAAAACAACACATTCAAAGATACACCTAACTAGGTTGAAAACAACTTATTCAAAGGACACCTAACTAAGTTTGAAATAACTCATTCAAAGGCACAATTCAAAGGACACCTAACTAAGTTTGAAAAAACTCATTCAAAGGCACAATTCAAAGAACACCTAACTAAGTTTGAAAACAACACAAATGAGCTGGAATTCATAGTCAATGATCAACCAAGTGCTCCTTGATTGTTGTCTTCAAAGATGATGGTTTGAAGGAACCCAAATGGCCCTAAAAGGAGCTGTAGCTTCAGATTGAACATGTCACTCCCACCAAGCCCATCTTCACTTGGACTGTCTTCATCAACTTCACTAATGCAATCAAGACCAAGGCCCATGTCTAGGACAGCTTGTAAGGCTAGGCTAGATGGACCTCCATCACCATCCTTTGGTAAGTAGCCCCGGTGTTCTTTAAGCCAAACGGCATCACCCAGTAGCAAAAAGTTTCGAACTCTGTCACAAATGATGTCTTGAACTTATCCAGTAATGCCATAAGAATCTGGTTATACCCTACAAATCTATCCATAATGGAGTAGCATCCCATCATTGTTGCACTATCAATTAGGATATCAATATGAGTGAGAGGAAAATCATCTCTAGGTGATGCTTTGTTCAGATCTCTATAGTCCATGCACATTTTGGCTCGTCCGTCCTTCTTGGAAACTGGGACTATATTTGCTAGCCATTCTGCATAATGAAGCACTTCTAGAAATCCTGCATCTATCTGCTTGGTCACTTCCTCTTTAATTTTCTCAGCCCATTCTGGTCTCCACATTCTTCTTTTCTATTTTAGTGGCTTGGCTCTAGGATACAGAGGAATTGTGTGCTCAACTATAGACCAGTCTATCCCTAGCATATTTTAGTGGCTTCTTTTTTGCCCAATTAATAAAACTCATGGATTATCTGTTGTGCCAATATTAAATTCAAGTGTGCACAATGAGTTAATGTCAAATATGTGCATATGCTTATCTACTCAATGAATGGAACCATCAAGAAAGACATTAAACAAGTAAGCAAAATTAAAGTTCATTTCATTAAAAAGCATCGATAGTTCATTACAGTCAGACTCATCCTTAACAGAAATTATCACATTAGAAGGGGCTTTAGCTTCTTCAAAGCTCACCTCAATACAGGCCCGGATCGCCTTAAGCACTTGATTCGTAGGGTCCTCTTCTTCCTTATCAGCGCTTCCTTTCTCTTTATTACCCTCTTCTACTTCCTTCTCTTAGGCAGCTTGTCCCTTTTTTACTTCTTCTTTCTTCTCTTCTCCTCAGCCGCTTGTGGCCCCTCAACCCGCGCTTTCTTTAGTTCTTTCTCTTCTTTCTTTCCTTCAGACTCAAACTCTAGTGCTTTGGGCTCAACTGCCAAGATCTTAATTACATCTGCAAAGATCTCCAAACCCGGGTATGTTTTCCCTTTGTGCTAAAATGGCTCTATCGGCATACATGGAGAGGAATACTCACTCGAACGAACGAAACGTCCATCCATGTCCAACTAGCCGTATGTCTTCATAGGTATGCGTTCGAATTTGTACCCCAAGCCTAAGCAGTTTCTCTGGGTATGAATTTCTGGTAGCTCTGTGATGCCTTGTTGATTCCTTCCAAGTCCTTTCCCTTCTTCATAATTCATCTTTTTCATGATGTTGGAGATACTGGGTCCCATGTCAGTGCTTAGCACTACAATCTAAAAATCAGTCCATGGGAGGATAACATACTTGTCAACATTTAGCGTAGCTACACTCCTTTCACTGGCAGCAGGAATGGTGATGACTTCACCATTAAAAGGAAATTTGATCTTTTGGTGTAGCGTTGATGGTACACCTCCCATATGGCACAACATTAGCACTCATAAGTAATTTCACCTTCAAATAATCAAACAAGTAGAAATTAGTCAATGGCATCACTGAAACCTCCGACAAGCCGTTCTCACACATGGCCCAACCTCTCAAATGTGTGCACTAGGGAACCAATCCCCTATAAATAGTCGACCGGTCTAATCCTCACTTGACCAGCCCTCTCTTTTTTTTAATACTCTCTTTTCTTTTCCATGCCAAAAGGTGGCCACCATGTGGTTTTACATATCATATATTATTAGATGCACACGGAGGCGCCGATCTCGCTATACATGGCCGACGGCATCGAAGACCGCCCTCACAAACCCATGGTGACCCACTTCATCCCAATTCTACACAAACAAGGCACAACAATTTCACAGCACATGTAATCAAACAATTCACCTGCTGTGATGCACCAAATCAATAATTAAAATGCAACATAAAAGAATATAATTAAGACGTAAGGAAATGTATATAAACATAATCATATATTAATAATAACATAGTAATATGATAAAATAAATGCTAAGTTATCCTTTAATTATTCCTTTATAAAGTAAATAATATAAGCATGCAAATGATAGTATGCACTATTTATTATTACTCATAGTGATAGAGAAAAGAAGGTGCTCTATCTCAAATTTTGACTTGGAGGAGCAGTAGACGGGTTTGGACGATCTAAAGAATTTAAGAATACAAGGAAAGAATTGCATCAGACAAAAGGCTATTTTAAATAAAGAATTAGGGAATTAATCTAATGAACTATCTATATATCTAACTGCTAAAACTAGACTAGATTCTACCGAAATTTCGGCAACATCTCCCCTAAAAATTCAGTTAGTTGCTGCCATAGTTAAAAGATCCTTGATTTCTATGCAAACATTTGTAGTTTAAGCAAATAATCTACCCATTTCTATATAAGAATTCAGATTGTATACCTATTTAAAGAGCAAAAATTGAAATTCCTAATCTTATTCATATAAATGGTAACTGAAAATCCAAATTTCTACAATAGCTCAATTATATACCTCAAATCCTTCAACTAAGATCAAAGAACTCATGAATTAAATTTAAAAGGGTCATAATATGGTTTACCTAGCTGCAAAACGGGCTGGAAATTAAAATTTTCTAGTTAAAATGACTAGGAGTAGCAACAAGGCACTAACACAGTTGCTACCGTCGCTGACTTGACTGGAAATGGGTGGAAAAGTGGTCGAAGGCACGCTGGAGGAGAGAAGAGAGCGTAGTCTAGTCGGTCCTTGGCTGGGCTCACTGGAAAATGGAATGAGAAGCATTGAAGGAGGCTACCGATCGGAAAAACGACGTGTACCTCGCCGTCCTTCCTCTGTCTCACTGAATCGCGAGCTACTAGTGACCAGAGGAGGAGCAAAGACATTTGAGGGGTGCTGGATACAAGGTGGTTGGCTGGCTATAGGCTGGTGCCGTCGAAAAATCGAGAAGAAGATTGCGACATGACTTCCTGATCGAGTTAAAGTCACAGCTCCTCCTGCGACACTGCTTTCACTGGAAATTAAAGAAGAGAGGGAAGGAGAGGCCGGAGACGTGCGGTGAGGAGGCCACGACGGCAGGGAGTGGTGATGAAGGCGCTGGTCTCTAGTGGTCAGAAAAATGAAAAGGAGAAGAGGGGAAGCGGTGAGGTCGGTGCTGAAGGGGATAGGGGGTTTCTAGAATTGTTTGGGTTAGGTTTTTCACTGATTTGGTTTGATTTGGGTTTGGTTCGGTCCAAATCGTGATTTTTGTATGGTTTTTGACTTCCAATCAGTTTTATTCGGGTTTTCATTTAATTGTGGGTTTAGTTCAACTATATAAATTATACGTTTACATTTAATTGGTTAAATAAATTCATAGGGTGTTAATTTATTAAATTTTTAAATGATAAATTTTTTAAAATAAAATTCGGGTTATTTCAACCTCCCCCCTTATAAAAATTTGTCCTCGAATTTAGAAATAAACAAGTAGGGGCAATATAATAAGTAAAGAGTATATAAGAACAAGAAAGAAAGATCGTAATCTATAAAAGAGAAATAGTTTAAGTTCAATTACCAGCAAAATAAGAGTTCTTTACGTAGTAGGAAAAAGATAAGGGTATTTTCCTTGCATCTCAATCGCCACTTCCTACGTGCACTCCTCCATATAATGGTTTCTCTATAAGACTTTGACCTTAGGAATCTCTTTAGATTGAAGTTTACGAATCTAGAATTAGAGAATCCTAATTGGCACCTCTTCATATGTTAAATCTCCACTCACTTGGACCTCCTATGGCTCTAACACATGAGATGGATCGAGAATGTACTTCCTTAGCATAAATAAATGAAAAACTGGATGTACATGAGAAAACTCATTAGACAAATCTAGTTGGTAAGCTACTTCCCCAATCCTCACAACTATCGGGTAAGGTCCGATATATCTAGGAGCTAACTTCCCTTTCTTGCCAAAATGAAGGACATCTTTCATAGGAGATACTTTTAGAAAGACCAAATCACCCTCTTGAAATATGTCACTTCTTTATGTTTAGGGCCTGCATAGCTTTATGTCTATCAATTGCTATTTTGATCCTATCTCTAATGATAAGTACCTTCTCAGATGTGACTTGAATTAATTCGGGTCCCACCAATTGTCTATATCCTACTTCCTCCCAACAAATAGGATATCTGCACTTCCTGCCATATAGGGCTTCATCAGGCAACATGCCTATGCTAGCTTGATAGCTATTATTATAAGCAAACTCAATTAATGGTAAGTGAACATCCCAATGTCCTCCAAAATCCAGTGCACACATCTAAAGCATGTCCTCCAAAGTTTGGATAGTCCTTTTATATTGCCCATTAGTCTATGGATGGAAAGCAATATTAAAGTCAAGTCGGGTCCCCGAAGCTCTCTGCAATGACTGTTAGAATCTAGAACTGAACTGTCTTCCCCTATCAGAAATGATAGATACCGGAATCCCATGAAGACGTACCATCTCCTTTATGTACGACTTTGCTAACCCGTCAGTATTATAAGAGGATCTCACTGGCAAAAAATGAGCTGTCTTGGTAAGTCGATCTACTATCAGCCAAACCGAATCATAGGCTCCTGGTGTTTTTAGTAGTCCTACTAAAAGCTCCATGGTAATTCTTTCCCATTTCCATTCTGGTATCGGTAGTCGTTATAGCAACCTTGAAGGTCTTTGATGCTCTACTTTTACTTGTTGACAAGCAAGAAACCGGGACACAAATTCTGTGACATCTTTCTTCATCCTAGCCCACCAATAATTATCTTTCAAATCCCAATACATTTTAGTAGTACCCGGATGCATGTTATAAGCAGCATAGTGGGCTTCATCTAAAATCTCCTTTCTAAGGTTATCAACATTGGGTACACAGAGGCGAGTACCATTTCTGAGTACCCTATCATTGTCTATCACAAAGTTCCCTAACCCACCAGTACCTAATTCTTGCATAATTCTTTGTAATTGCAGTTCTCTATTTTGTGCAGCTTTGATCCTATCAAACAACATTGGTCTTACTCTAAAATGAGCCAACAAACAATTTGAAGTAGAAATTTCCAGTTCAAGGCCTCCATCAAGCATTTCATCCAAATCTCAGATTAATGGTCTCTTTTCCGCTGAAATATGAGTTAAACTTCCCAAAGATTTTCGACTTAGAGCATCAGCCACTACATTAGTTTTCCCAGCATGATACTGAATGGTACAATCATAATCCTTAAGGAACTCCATCCAGCACCTCTGTCTCAAATTTAGATCTCTCTGATAAAAAATATACTTCAAACTTTTATGATCAGTAAAGATCTCACAGGACACACCATACAAGTAGTGCCTCCATATCTTCAATGCAAAAATGATTACTGCCATTTCCAAATCATGAGTGGGATAATTCTAGTCATGCTTCTTCAACTGTCTAGAAGCATACGCAATAACCCGACCATGCTACATCAAGACATAACCCAACCCCACTCTGGATGCATCATAAAACACAACATACCCTTCATTGCCTGATGGTAAGGTTAACACTGAAGCAGTGGTCAAACACTCTTTGAGCCTCTAGAAACTTGCTTCACAAGAATCAGACCATTAACAAGACTAACCCAGAAAGCTACGAACTTTTGTGACTGTAGTCGATTTAGGGCAGTTGATAACTGCCTCATCTTTCTTAAGGTCAACCATGATTCCGTCCTTAGATACCATATGACCTCTAACCAGAATTCATATTTAGAAAACTTGGCATATAATCGATGCTCCCTCAGAGTTTGTAGCACAATCCTCAGATGGTGCATATGTTCTACTTAAGTTCTAGAACAAACTAGAATGTCATCTATGAACACGATTACAAACTGATCCAAGTAAGGCTTGGACACACAATTCATCATGTCCATAAAAGCCGCTGGAGCATTGGTGAGTCTGAATGACATAACCAGGAATTCATAATGACCATATCTGGTTCTGAAAGCCATTTTAGGAATGTCTTGCTCTCTAATCTTCAGTTGATGATAACCAAATCTAAGGTCAATTTTTGAGAAATAAGTAGCTCCTTGTAATAGATCGAATAGATCATCAATCCTAGGAAGCGGATACTTATTTTTCACTGTCACCTTGTTCAACCACCTATAATCGATACATAGGCAGAGAGAGCCATCTTTCTTCTTCACAAAAAGGACCGGAGCACCCTAAAGTGAAGTGCCTGGTTGGATAAAGCCTTTGTCTAGCAATTCTTGCAACTGCTCCTTAAGCTCTTTTAATTTTGCAGGTACCATCCTATAAGGTGGCATAGATATAAGCCGGAAACTAGATCAATGCAGAATTCAATTTCTCAATCTGGAGGAAGACTAGGTAATTCCTCTAGAAACACATCCCAGAACTCATTCACAATTAGCACCTCTTCAACTTTGTGGGTTTCGGCAATAGTGTCCTTTACCAGTGTTAGATACCCTTGATAGCCTCTTTCCAGCATCTTCCTAGCACTTATTGCAGAAATTAAATTGTAAGGAGCTCACCCTGTAAATAAGCTTCTCACCATCTGGGAGATTAAAAGCGATTTCTTTCCTTTTACAATGCACCTCTGCATTATACCTCGATAACCAATCCATACACAAAATAACATCAAAGTCAATCACGTCCAAGAAAATTAAATTCGCAAGTAAGTCTCTACCCTCAAGAATAATAGGTCAGTCCAAAATGACAGCATTAGTGTAAATGGGTTCACTTAAAGGTGTTGATATCAACAAAGGAAAGTCTAACTAATCAGATACTCTATCTACTTTAGTTGCAAACCCAAGAGATATAACTGAATGGGTGGCACTAGGATCAAACAAAACTCATGCCTCAAATGAACAAATAGTAAGAATACCTGCCACCACGGCTTTGGATGCTTGAGCATCCCCCTGGGTCAAATAGAAAAGTCGAGGTTGTCCTCCTGCAGATTGTGAAGCTTGTACAAAACTCTGACCTCTGCCTCTACCAAAAGAACTACAGCCCCGTTGGCCTGCAAATCTGGAACCCGATGCAGAAGGTATGGTAGAAGGGGGTCTAGACACACTACCCATAGAAGACTGGAATGGCATATGTCGTAGCTGAAGAAGTGGGCAATCTCTGGCATAATGCCCATTCTGGTGACATCTGAAGTAGTTATTAGCATTAACATTACATCCTCCCTCACGAGCTTTACCATATCTATGACATACGGTCCCACTAGATTTGCTGCTGTCAAAATTAGAATTGTATCCACTGCTAGAACTACCAATATGAATACCCCTTCTCAGTCGAAATTCTTCTTATCTTTCTTCTTACCAAGATTTCCTCTTCCTTGGAACTGAGAACCTGGACACTGAGTACCCATAGCAAAAATTCCACTCATCCCCGATACACCAAGATTTCCAAATGGAGCTGCAGTCCTAGTACCTCTTCTGCCTGAAATCACCCCGTCATAAATGTACTTGGTCTCTATCTGCCTAACTGAATCAATCACGGCACTAAAGTATTGCTCCCTCTGCTGAAATAAAGTAGCATATATTGAATTCAGCACACTAATGAAGCTATATATCTTAGTGCCTTCATCTAGTATAGATCCCAGAGCATATCTGCTCAACTCTATAAATCTGGTGGCATGCTTATCAACAGATATATCTCCCTGAACCAAGGACTTAAATTCTCTCATTTTAGCTCTCCTAGTCCTTTCTGGTACAAAGCAGTTCATTAAAAGAGTAGAAAATTGCTGCCAAGACATCCCGGTAATAGAAGGTTGAATATAGCCTCTAAACCATATCTCTGCTATAACCTTCATCCTACGGCCCGCAAATACAATGGACCTCTCATCTTCACAGCCTAACTCAACAAAAAAACTCTTTGATTCTAGCTAAAAATGAACGAGCATCCTTAGTTCCTATGAACTTGTGTGGCTTATAATGGATAAATCTATCATAAAGAGTATCATTAGCGGCCCTCGGAAAAATGGGAGTTGGAGCCGACTGAAATGGCTATGCTATTGGATCGGGTATGGGTGGAGGCATCTGCTGCTGTAACATCCCTTCCCGGTCCACCCGTAAACCCGAATAAACCGAGTCGAGACGTCACAAACTGGTTGACTGTATGGCCTGACATGCTGAAATCAATATATACTGAATATAATAACGTGCTGATGCTGTTTACAAAAATAATGTAATTTATATTTACAAAACATGATACTAGTTTACAAAATGAAATGGGCCCAACTGAGTGCCCTGTACATGCCATGAAAAGGGTAGACAAAGATACATATTAAAATGAGTAGCTACCCTGAAGACTGAGTCTTCAACAGATGAACTGCAGCAGTTGTAAGCTGACTCTCTATGGTCCAATCTCAAAACCTGCGAGTTAAACAGGTAACTCGCTGAGCAAATAAAGCTCAGTGGATATCTCAACAGATAAAGAAACAATTAAACACATACATGTATAGAAAGAACCATGTAAACACATATGGCACATATAAGCACACACATCATGATACTTTCATGATACCTTGATTATCTTTTGTACTGTTTATAATACTGTATAATTCATGAAATGTTATGTCAAGATATCTGTATGGCTCCATAAGGTTATAGTGAAACCGAGGTGATAAGGGAAACTGTATGAAACTGGATGAAACTGTATGCTTGGCTGCTATGGCCTGTATAATCATATCCACTCAACGGCCTGTAGCCGGAGTACCAAACTGTATGGGGCGCAGATCTGCTATCCTATGTCGCGACATAGCCTTATCTACATGGTTTCTACTAACCTCAATGGAGCATAATGTTGGTATGTCAATAATATAACACAACATCATAGTAATAGGTCATAACTTCATAATTCATAATGGTCATTTGATTTCACATCATTTGCATGCTTGAATGTTGTTTTACTACATGATTTAATGTTGTATTTTGGTATGAAGATGATTGGAGGCATATAAGTGAAGCAAAGGAATACAATTGCATTGAAAATAAAGTCCAAAAATGCATGAAAACACAAGTCCCGAGCGCGCCTTGCAAGGTCGCGAGCGCGTAAAGCACCAAATGAGAGACAGTGAGTTATCGGGCACAAGTCGCGAGCGCGTACTTCAAAGTCACGAGTGCGTAGAATGCAAAATGAGAGACAGTGAGTTCCCAGGCCAAATGCGCGAGCGTGCGATGAAGGTCGCGAGCGCTTACAGGCCAATGGCCAAGTACGCGAGCGCGCACTTGCAAATCGCGAGCGCGAGAAATGCCAAATGAGAGTCAGAGAGGTTGCGAGCACAAGTCGCGAGCGCGTACTTGAAAGTCGCGAGCGCGAGATGTGCCAAATAAGAGTCAGAGAGTTTCAGGTGAAAGTCGCGAGCGCGCATTTGAAAATCGCGAGCGCGAGGTGTGCAACGCGAACTCTTTATGCAATTCGCGCGCGCGCTTCCAGCCTGCACTGTCTGTACTCTTTTGGGTATATCTCTCAATATACAACTCCGATTTGGAGGATTCAAAAACCCATGTAAAGCTAACACATAGAGGAACAAATAACTCTTCTATGACACTTCCTAATTCCATCATTAAATGGGGTCAAAATCAAGACGAAGTTACTGGTAAAATTTCCAGCAAAACCTGTTTCAACATAAACTCAATATTTACTTCATTTATTCAATACCTCCCCTGTTCTCCCCTGTTTCTCACAATTACCAGTCCTCCCACTCAACATGAAGCAATATCTTGTCTCACTAGCAACACACCACACAATTCTCATGCAAAGAAAATGGAAAATAACAAGAGATATCAAACCTTTACTCCAAAAGCTTGAACTCCTCTTTAGCTTCTTTTTTCTACACTCCTTGAACTCCCTTCACCTATAAATAAGAATTCTTATGAATTCTAAAATAATAACACCAAATGATTCAATTATGAACCTCAAGAAGGTTTACTTACTTGGATAAAAGAGAAGTTGAAGTTAAGGCTTAACTACCATGAAAATTGAAAGGAAGGTGGAAGAGGAAAGGAAGAAGATGAAGAAGATGAAGATAAACATGAAAATGGGAAAGTGAAATGAATATGACGGGTAGGCCATCAAAAATCAAGGGATTTTATGTAAAACTTCCTAAATGGTACCTCAATTAGAAAAAGGGTACAACTTAATACCCAAGCTTAATCTTTTAATGCAAATCAATCCTCACTCATATGCTTTGATCTTTTTTCTCTCACTCAAGTAACTCCACTTATAAACCCATTCTACCCCAACCGGGTTTGATTCAACTCGACTCAACTCGACTACTCGACTCTATACTAAGACTCGACTCGGTAGGATGTCACAATTCTCCCCTCCTAAATAAAAACTTCGTCCCGAAGTTTACCTGTTGTAAACAACTGCGGATACTGTTGTCGCATGGTGTCTTTAGATTCCCAAGTTGCTTCTTCTGTCTTATGATTCCTCCAAAGAACTTTCACCAATGCTATTTTCTTGTTCCGCAATTCCTTAGTTTCTCTGGCTAAGATCTGAACTGGTTCTTCTTCATAAGTGAGATCCGGCTGAATTTCAATCTCTTCTGCTGATAACACACGTGATGGGTCTGATCTGTATCTCCTTAACATGGATACGTGACAGACATTATGAATTCGATCTAAGGTTGAAGGTAACGCTAGGTGATAGGCTAATGGTCCTACACGTTCAACAATCTCGTATGGACCAATGAACCTAGGGCTAAGCTTACCCTTTCGTCCAAACCTTAGGATCTTTTTCCATGGTGAAACTTTCAGAAATACTTTATCACCGACCGAGTACTCAATATCCTTTCTCTTTAAATCAGCATAAGACTTCTGGCGATCACTTGCTTCTTTCAGCCGTTTTCTGATGATTTCCACTTTCTCTTCTGTTTCTCTAACCAAATCTGGACCCAAAATCTTCTTCTCACTCAGTTCTGTCCAACACACAGGTGTCCTACATGGTCTACCATACAATGCTTCATATGGTGCCATCTTAATGCTTGATTGGTAGCTGTTGTTGTAGGCGAACTCCATGAGAGGTACATATTTGTCCCAACTGCCTTCAAATTCTATAACACATGATCTCATCATGTCTTCTAGAATTTGAATGACTCTCTCTGATTGGCCATTTGTCTGAGGATGAAATGCAGTACTAAAATGCAATCTCGTCCCTAATGCTTCCTGCAGTTTACCCCAAAACTTCGATGTAAACCTTGGATCACGATCCGATATAATGGATGATGGAACTCCATGTAGTCGGACTATTTCACTAACATAAATGTCTGCTAACTTGTCCAGAGAATAGTCCATCCTGACTGGTAGAAAGTGTGCGGACTTAGTTAATCTGTCCACGATCACCCATACTGCATCATGCTTCCGCTGCGTCTGAGGTAATCCAGTAACAAAATCCATCGTGATCTGATCCCACTTCCATGTTGGCACTGTTATTGGATGAAGTAACCCAGCTGGCAGTTGATGTTCTGCTTTTACTTGTTGACATGTTAAACATCTTGTTACAACATTTCCAATATCTTTCTTCATGCCCGGCCACCAATAGCCATTCTTCAAATCTTGATACATCTTGGTACTACCTGGATGCATTGTATATGGACTGTTATGAGCTTCATGCAAAATCTTTTGTCTAAGCTCCCCTATCTGTGGTACAACAACTCTGTCTTCATAGAATAAGACTCCACTGGTATCCAATCTGAATTTCCCACCATGATCTTCCTGTACTTGTTTCACCCATAATGCTGTTTGTGCATCTTTCTTCTGTGCCTCTACAACTTCCTGAACCCAAGATGGCTGTACTTGCATCTGTGCTAGAATAACTCCCTGCTGTTGCAACTCCATGCTAATTCTCATTGCTTTCAAAGCAAATAATGATTTCTGGCTAAGGGCATCAGCTACCACATTAGCTTTGCCCGGATGGTAATTAATGACATAATCATAATTAGCCAGAATCTGCATCCACTTCCGTTGTCTTGAATTCAAGTCCTTCTGTGTCGGTAAATACTTTAAACTCTGATGATCTGTGTAAATGTAACACTTTTCACCGTATAGATAATGCCGCCATACTTTGAATGCTAGAACAATGGCTGCCAATTCTAAATCATGGGTTGGATAATTCAATTCATGTGGCTTCAACTGTCTGGAGACATAAGCTACCACTTTCCTGTCTTGCATGAGTACACATCCTAACCCAGTATGAGAGGCATCACTGTAAATCTCAAAGTCTTTACCTGACACTGGCTGAGTCAACACTGGTGCTTCAGTCAACTTTTTCTTCAAAGTGTCAAAACTCTGCTGACATCTATTATCCCATTGGAATACAACTGCTTTCTTCAATAATCTTGTTAAAGGTGATGCAATGATGGAGAATCCCTTTACGAACCTTCTGTAATAGCCGGCTAAACCCAGAAAACTTCGAACTTCTGTGACGTTTCTGGGTGGTCTCCAATCAACAATAGCTTCAATCTTCTTAGGGTCCACTCTGATACCCTCCGATGACACCACATGTCCTAAGAAAGAAACTTCTTCCAGCCAAAACTCACACTTACTGAGCTTGGCATACAGCTGTTTATCTCTCAGTGTCTGAAGTACAATCTGCAAATATTTATCATGTTCGACCTTATCTTTGGAGTAGACCAAAATGTCATCTATAAACACCACCACAAACTGATCCAGATATGAATGAAATACGCGGTTCATGAGATCCATGAAAACCGCTGGTGCATTTGTGAGATCGAATGGCATGACTAAAAATTCATAGTGACCATATCGGGTCCTGAATGCAGTCTTTGCGATATCTTCTTCCTTTATCCGCAACTGATGGTATCCCGACCTAAGGTCGATCTTAGAAAACATACCTACACCTTTTAGCTGATCAAACAAATCATCGATTCGAGGCAATGGATACTTATTCTTGATTGTCAGTTTGTTCAGTTGCCTGTAGTCAATGCACAGTCTGAATGATCCATCTTTCTTCTTTACAAATAATACCGGTGCTCCCCAAGGTGATACACTGGGTCTGATAAAGCCTTTATCCAATAACTCCTGCAGCTGAATCTTTAACTCTTTTAACTCTGCTGGTGCCATTCTGTAAGGTGCAATTGATACTGGTGCTGCTCCAGGATAGACATCGATGGTAAACTCCACTTCCCTCCTTGGTGGTAACCCTGGTAACTCTTTTGGAAATACATCTGGATAATCACACACTGTTGGTATATCTTGCACTTTGGACTGTTCTTTCTCTGCTTGTAATGCACATATCAAGTATGCTTCACAACCTTTCTGCATTAATCTCTTTGCTGCCATGGCTGATATCACATTACCCAGAAACTCTCGCCGCTTCCCGACTACTGTAATCTCTTCCCCTGCTGTTGTATATAGTGTCACCCTTTTCTTTGCACAATCAACTATAGCCTGATGCCTGGATAGCCAATCCATACCCAGAATAACATCAAATTCTCTAAATGGCAACTCCATCAAATCTCTTGGAAACTCTTTTCCATGAATAACAATTGGACATCCTTCGACCACTGTATGAGTTTGTACTACATCTCCTAATGGATTAGTAACTACCATATCCTGACTCACATGTGTAACTTCTAACCCTTTAACCCAAGGTTTAGGTACACTAATGTATGAATGAGATGAGCCAGGATCAATTAAAGCATAAACTGTATGATCACATAAGGAAAACTCACCAACTATTACATCTAGAGCTTCCTCATCTTCCCTGGTTCGCATAGCATAGACCCTGGCTGGACCTCTTGTATCAGGTCTGTCCACAGTCTCTGACTGCTGTCTCTGCCCTCCGGAGCTCTCACCTCTCCCTCTGCCTGTTATGAACTGTGTAGGACCTTTTGCCTTCTTCGGACAATCCTTCTTCTGATGGTCTGATGCTCCGCATATCCAACATTTACCAGTCACCAACCAACAATCTCCACCATGTCGTCTGCCACAATGCTCACAAGGTGGAAAAGTATAACCGGCTGACTCTGCACCTCTACTGGTGCCTCTACCAGTTCCTCTGCCTGAACCTCGACTACCACCAGCAGAACTAGCCACAACTGATACCGCTGGCGTGTTAGCACCCCTAACTGTGCCTTGGCTAAAGGGAGGTCTAGAACTAGCTGAACTACTAGCACCTCTAAATCTCTTGGTTTCTGACTGATAGGTACTGGGTGCACTCTGAGTCTGGTCTCTCCTCTGCTGAGACCGCTGGCGTCTGGTACGCTGACTAGCCTGAATTCGCTCTATCTCCTGAGCTGCCTCTACCAAAGCTGAGAACTCTCTGAATCTGGAAGCTACCACTCCCATCTGAATCTCATCATTCAGGCCTTCCTGAAACTTTTTACACCTTTCGGCCTCTGTAGCCACTATCCCCTTACCATACCTGCTGAGCCTGGTGAATTCTCGTTCATATTCAGCAACTGACATTCTGTTCTGCCTCAAGTCTAAGAATTCTTTCCTTCTTGCATCTAGGTAAGCCTCTGTGATGAACTTTTTCTTGAATTCATCCAAGAAGAATTGCCATGTACGCTGCTCTGCTGATACTCGCTGCTGAATAGTAGTCCACCATGTATATGCCTCATCTATGAGCAATGATGTGGCACAAACCAACTTGTCCTCTGGTGTACATTGTAATTATTCCAGAACTCTTGATGTCCCATCTAACCAATACTCAGCTCTTTCTGGATTATCATCCTTGTTAGCACTGAATTCTTTCGCCCCATATTTCCGAAGCTTCTCTAGTGGGGGCTTTCTTTCTCTTTCTACTACTATTGGTGCTTGAGGCATCACCCCTGCAATCTGTCGAAAAGTATCTGCAAGTTGCTTTAACAACACCTCTTGACCTGGTGCTCTTGGAGCCTCACCCTCCACTGCTCTGGAGGCGTGTGACTCGCTCTCACCTTCTTATGACATCCTCCTAAAAGAACAACAACTGCGTAGTTCATCAGGGTAGACATGGCATGTACACTATACTGACTTATGCATGCAAGCCCGGGGAAACTAAACCTAGGGCTCTGATACCAAAATTTATAACATCCCTTCCCGGTCCACCCGTAAACCCGAATAAACCGAGTCGAGACGTCACAAACTGGTTGACTGTATGGCCTGACATGTTGAAATCAATATATACTGAATATAATAACGTGCTGATGCTGTTTACAAAAATAATGTAATTTATATTTACAAAACATGATACTAGTTTACAAAATGAAATGGGCCCAACTGAGTGCCCTGTACATGCCATGAAAAGGGTAGACAAAGATACATATTAAAATGAGTAGCTACCCTGAAGACTGAGTCTTCAACAGATGAACTGCAGCAGTTGTAAGCTGACTCTCTATGGTCCAATCTCAAAACCTGTGAGTTAAACAGGTAACTCGTTGAGCAAATAAAGGTCAGTGGATATCTCAACAGATAAAGAAACAATTAAACACATACATGTATAGAAAGAACCATGTAAACACATATGGCACATATAAGCACACACATCATGATACTTTCATGATACCTTGATTATCTTTTGTACTGTTTATAATACTGTATAATTCATGAAATGTTATGTCAAGATATCTGTATGGCTCCATAAGGTTATAGTGAAACCGAGGTGATAAGGGAAACTGTATGAAACTGGATGAAACTGTATGCTTGGCTGCTATGGCCTGTATAATCATATCCACTCAACGGCCTGTAGCCGGAGTACCAAACTGTATGGGGTGCAGATCTGCTATCCTATGTCGCGACATAGCCTTATCTACATGGTTTCTACTAACCTCAATGGAGCATAATGTTGGTATGTCAATAATATAACACAACATCATAGTAATAGGTCATAACTTCATAATTCATAATGTTCATTTGATTTCACATCATTTGCATGCTTGAATGTTGTTTTACTACATGATTTAATGTTGTATTTTGGTATGAAGATGATTGGAGGCATATAAGTGAAGCAAAGGAATACAATTGCATTGAAAATAAAGTCCAAAAATGCATGAAAACACAAGTCGCGAGCGCGCCTTGCAAGGTCGCGAGCGCGTAAAGCACCAAATGAGAGACAGTGAGTTATCGGGCACAAGTCGCGAGCGCGTACTTCAAAGTCGCGAGCGCGTAGAATGCAAAATGAGAGACAGTGAGTTCCCAGGCCAAATGCGCGAGCGCGCGATGAAGGTCGCGAGCGCTTACAGGCCAATGGCCAAGTACGCGAGCGCGCACTTGCAAATCGCGAGCGCGAGAAATGCCAAATGAGAGTCAGAGAGGTTGCGAGCACAAGTCGCGAGCGCGTACTTGAAAGTCGCGAGCGCGAGATGTGCCAAATAAGAGTCAGAGAGTTTCAGGTGAAAGTCGCGAGCGCGCATTTGAAAATCGCGAGCGCGAGGTGTGCAACGCGAACTCTTCATGCAATTCGCGCGCGCGCTTCCAGCCTGCACTGTCTGTACTCTTTTGGGCATATCTCTCAATATACAACTCCGATTTGGATGATTCAAAAACCCATGTAAAGCTAACACATAGAGGAACAAATAACTCTTTTATGACACTTCCTAATTCCATCATTAAATGGTGTCAAAATCAAGACGAAGTTACTGGTAAAATTTCCAGCAAAACCTGTTTCAACATAAACTCAATATTTACTTCATTTATTCAATACCTCCCCTGTTCTCCCCTGTTTCTCACCATTACCAGTCCTCCCACTCAACATGAAGCAATATCTTGTCTCACTAGCAACACACCACACAATTCTCATGCAAAGAAAGTGGAAAATAACAAGAGATATCAAACCTTTACTCCAAAAGCTTGAACTCCTCTTTAGCTTCTTTTTTCTACACTCCTTGAACTCCCTTCACCTATAAATAAGAATTCTTATGAATTCTAAAATAATAACACCAAATGATTCAATTATGAACCTCAAGAAGGTTTACTTACTTGGATAAAAGAGAAGTTGAAGTTAAGGCTTAACTACCATGAAAATTGAAAGGAAGGTGGAAGAGGAAAGGAAGAAGATGAAGAAGATGAAGATAAACATGAAAATGGGAAAGTGAAATGAATATGACGGGTAGGCCATCAAAAATCAAGGGATTTTATGTAAAACTTCCTAAATGGTACCTCAATTAGAAAAAGGCTACAACTTAATACCCAAGCTTAATCTTTTAATGCAAATCAATCCTCACCCATATGCTTTGATCTTTTTTCTCTCACTCAAGTAACTCCACTTATAAACCCATTCTACCCCAACCGGGTTTGATTCAACTCGACTCAACTCGACTAATCGACTCTATGCTAAGACTCGACTCGGTAGGATGTCACAGCTGCTGTTGTTGTTAAGCCTGAAAGAACTGTTGTTGCTGCATTAACATGTTATTCATAGCAGCTATAGCCTGTTAAAGTCCAGTCATTAATGTATTTACTTCTTGGGGGGGTGTTTCTAGCTATATTTTCTCATTTCGATTTTCTTAAACTCTTTCCTCTTGATTAACTAGATTTCTAGCAAGTCTACCCCTTCGTCGTCTACCTGGGGCTGGATGCTCGAAAGAAGCCTCATCTGGAGCCTCTCGCTTCGCATTATCGGATGCTCTTCTCCTGGTATTCACCATGCTGAAATTCAAATCATAAGACAAAATTTATCAAAAACATAACAATTCCTATCCTACTAACATCAATTATATCCCTTAGTCTAATTCTAATAATATGACCCTAAAGACAATCACGTTGGAATTTTAAGAGGCAAGGTGAAATTACATCAAGACATGACAGTAATAACTCCACGGTTACTTCTAGAATTATAAACCAGGCTCTGATACCAACTTTGTCACGACCCAAATTCATAGGCCGAATCGGCACTAAGGCCCAGGTATGCTTAAAGCTCCCAAGGCCCGTCGTAATCCTAAACTACAAAATCCATACACGCCACGCAAAACTCTAGGAGTAGTAAGCCCATATCAATATATATATATATATATATATATATATATATATATATATATCACAGCCTAACTCAACACAAAACTCTTTGATTCTAGCTAAAAACGAACGAGCATCCTTAGTTCCTATGAACTTGTGTGGCTTATACTGGATAAATCTATCATAAAGAGTATCATTAGCATCCCTCAGAAAAATGGGAGGTGGAGTCGACTGAAATGGCTATGCTATTGGATCGGGTATGGGCGGAGGCATCTACTGTTGTTGTTGTTGAGCCTGAAAGAACTGTTGTTGCTGCATTAACATGTTATTCATAGCAGTTATGGCCTGTTGAAGTCCAGTCATTAATGTATTTACTTCTTGGGGGGGGGGGTTTCTAGTAATATTTTTCTCATTTCGATTTTCCTAAACTCTTTCCTCTTGATTAACTAGATTTCTAGCAAGTCTACCCCTTCGTCTACCTGGGGCTGGATGCTCGAAAGAAGCCTCATCTGGAGCCTCTCGCTCCGCATTATCGGATGCTCTTCTCCTAGTATTCACCATGCTGAAATTCAAAGCATAAGACAAAATTTATCAAAAACATAACAAGTCCCATCCTACTAACATCAATTATATCCTTTAGTCTAATTCTAATAATATGACCCTAAAGACAATCACGTTGGAATTTTAAGAGGCAAGGTGAAATTACATCAAGACATGATAGTAATAACTCCGCGGTTACTTCTAGAATTATAAACCAGGCTCTAATACCAACTTTGTCACGACCTAAATTCATAGGCCGAATCGGCACTAAGGCCCAGGTAAGCTTAAAGCTCCCAAGGCCCGTAGTAAGCCTAAACTACAAAATCCATACACGCCACGCAAAACTCTAGGAGTAGTAAGCCCATATCAAACGTCTCGAATAAAACATAGTTCGGGCCTATTAGTAATACACCTCGTTCATAATATGGGTTGCTGAGTCATGTATCTTAGATAAATAATTAGGACTTTCATAGATTAGCATATTCATACTTAATACAAGATAAGAGATACATAAATCCTACAATTGTGGAGTTCAATAATAGCTAGGAGTAGTGAAGTTCTTAATATAACAAAACATAAAGTAGCTAATTGTAGAAATTAGAATTTTACTTTTATAGCGCTGTGGAGAAAATTATAGAGCTTCAGTCAGATCGATAGGGATTCTACTTCCTAACAAGTTAAATAAAAGCAGAGTGAGTTTTGCAACTCAGTGAATAATAATAAATGACACATAACATAGGCATTCATGCGAAATGCATCCTAAAGTACTGAAGTGAACACACAACCAGTCAAGCTTATGGCACAACATCAGCACACATAAGTAATTTCACCATCAAATAATCAAATAAGTGGAAATTAGTTAGCGGCGTCACTGAAAGCCCCAATGAGCTGTCCTCACACATGGCCTGCCCTCTCAAACTTGTGCACTAGGAAGCCGATCCCCCATACATGGCCGACTGGTCTAATCCTCACTTGACCAACCCTCTCTTTTTTTTTAATACTCTGTTTTCTATTCCATACCAACAGGCGGCCATCCTGTGGTTATACATATAATATATCATCAAATGCACATGAGGGTGCCGATCTCCCCATACATGGCCTACGGTATCGAAAACTGCCCTCACAAACCCATGGTGATCCACTTCATCCGAATTCCACACAAACAAGGCACAACAATTTCACAGCACATGTAATCAAACAATTCACCTACTATAATGCACCAAATCAATAATTAATATGCAATATAAAAGAATATAATTAAGATGTAAGGAAATGTATATAAACATAATCATATATTAATAATAACATAGTCATATGATAAATAAATGCTAAGTTATCCTTTAATTATTCCTTTATAAAGTAAATATAAGCATGCAAATGATAGTATGCACTATTTATTATTACTCACAGTGATAGAGAAAAGAAGGTGCTCTATCTCGAATTGTGACTTGGAGGAGTAGTAAACGGGTCTGGATGATCTAAAGAATTTAAGAATACAAGGAAAGAATTGCATCAAAAAAAGGTTGTATTAAATAAAGAATTAGGGAATTAATATAATAAACTATCTACGTATCTAACTGCTAAAACTAGACTAGATTCTACCGAAATTTCGGCAGCATCTCTCTTAAAAATTAAACTATCCACATGTTTAAATATCAACAATTTTATTAAATATTTATTCAATCCACATAGTCCATTTGTCTGGCAACCAATAAAGCCAAATTCCCATCCTTCTTTAATAGTCACATCACCACACAACCATAATTTATAAATTAAAACAACCCTCAATTATAACTTAAAATAATCTTCCAACTTATTACAGCAATATTATCAATTCCTCTTACCTTACATCAATATAATTAGCTTCTGCAGTTAACTACCAAATAAGTAAAATCTTATATAAATATAAATATAAATAAATCTTATACCAATATTCTTTAAACGATACATGCGCATTAAATATCTCAACCTTAACCACTTCATATCCGCTTATATACATATATATGTCAAAATCCAAACGTAAACTTCATACATGCTTTACTTTCTCTAAACCAACATAAGAACCATCCCTTGTAACAACTACCATTATACAAAACTTCAAGTTTTCCACCAAAACTCATGTTTCACACTATAATCAATTCATTCTTAACATAATTATTTGTATAATACTATTCCTCCTAAAAAAATAGAACTAATATAAATAATTAAGTTAGTTGCTGCCATAATTAAAAGATCCTTGATTTCTTTGCAAACATTTGTAGTTTAAGCAAATAATCTACCTATTTATATATAAAAATTCAGATTGTATAGATATTTAAAGAGCAAAAATTGAAATTCCTAATCATATTCATAAAAATGGTAACTGAATATCCAAATTTCTACAATAGCTCAATTATATACCTCAAATCCTTCAACTAAGATCAAAGAACTCATGAATTAAATTTAAGAGGGTCATAATATTGTTTACCTAGCTGCAAAACCAGCTAGAAATTGAAATTTTCTGCCTAAAATGACCGGCAGTAGCAAGAAGGCACCAGCACAGTTGCTGCCACCGCTGACTTGACCGAAAATGGGTGGAAAGGAGGCTGGAGGCACGCTGGAGGTGAGAAGAGAACGTAGTCCCACCGGTCCTTGGCTAGGCTCGCTGGAAAATGAAACGAGAAGTGTTGAAGGAGGCTACTGATCGGAAAAATGAAGTGTAGCTTGCTGTCCTTCCTCTTTCTCACTGAATCGCGAGCTACTAGTGACCAGCGGTGGAACAACAGCGTTGAGGGGTACTGGAGACGAGGTGGTTGGCCGACTATGGGCTGGTGTCGCTAAAAAATCGAAGAGAAGGTTGCGACATGACTTCCCGATCGAGGCAAAGTCGTAGCTCCTCCTGCGACATTGCATTCATCAAAAACAAAAGAAGAGAGGGAAGGAGAGGTCGGAGACGCGCGGTGAGGAGGCGATGGCGGCAGGGAGTGGTGGTGGAGACACTGGTATTCGGTGATTGGAAAAATGAAAAGGAGAAGAGGGGGAGGGGCGAGGTCGATGCTGAAGTGGATAGGGGGGTTTCTAGAATTGTTTGGGTTAGGTTTTTGACTGATTTGGTTTGATTCGGGTTTAGTTCTATCCAAATCATGATTTTTATATGGTTTTCGACTTCCAATTGGTTTTATTTGGGTTTTCATTTAATTGTGGGTTTGGTTCAACTATATAAATTATACATTTGCATTTAACTGGTTAAATAAATTCATAGGATGTTAATTTATTAAATTTTCAAATGATAAATTTTTTAAAATAAAATTTCGGGTTGTTTCAATCACATATATGTGTTCCAAAAGGAACTCCCTCTCTCTTTCTTCCTCCTCAAATTCAGCCGTCACCTCCTCAGGAGTGTTTCCAGACTCAACCATATAAAGATTTTTAGGAGGCAGCATGTTATAAAAATTAGGAAGTGGATTAGTTCTTGTGCTCAGCCTTGACTTTTCTAGGTCAATTACCTTGCCATCATCAATTAAATTTTGGATCTCATGCCTCAATCGAAGGCAATGGTCAATGGTGTGGCCTTTGCTTTAGTGGAAATGACAATATGCACTGTTATCAAAGTTCTAAGGTAAAGGTACTGGAGGAGGTCTTGGTGTGAACGGTCATAACAGACCCACTGACTTTGCTTTTTTCACATTCCCTAAAGAGAGGAATGCCAAAGTTAGAAAACCATTTTTGTGGCACATTAGTGGCTCTTAAATCTAGAGTGCCAGTTATTGTGTTCTTGTTAGTGCTCGGGGTCTTCATAGATGAACTCAACCCTTTGAACCCGGATTTATTGAAATTTTCGACACAGTTCGTATATCTTCTCTGATCTTGTCTTCAATGGCGGTCCCCACCTCATACACTTGAAAATTCAGTCAAGGGCATATAATACAATTTCTCACAAAAGCAAGCAAAGTCCCCTTGATAAAAATCTTAATTTACTCCTTGGTATCTGGACGGTTCCTCATCTGTGTGACCGTGGCTCTCCACCTAACCATATAATCTTTAAAGGTCTCGTCATTTTTCTGCATGGTTGCTTCCAAATAGCTCAAATTGACATTCATCTGAAGTTTGTAAGCATACTCTCTTAAGAAAATCATGGTGAGCTAGTTTCAATCTCTTCTCACCTTCTTTTCTAAATTGTAATACCAAGTCTGAGCAGACCTAGTTAAGGACATAGGGAACATCTTCAAAATTTCCCTTGACAGTAGACTCACCAACTCCATAACTGATTTGTATTGCATGAGGTGCAATTCAAGATCACCATTGCCATCGTATTTTGCCACCTTCGACATCTTATAAGTCAAAGGAGTAGTATGTTTTAATTCAAGCTCTTCATCATCATCATCATCATCAATATCAACGTACAAATCTATTCCCTTGGATTTTATGAAGACATGCAGCTTCTCTAGCTTCTTATCCAGCTTTTCAAATTTTTTTGACACAACTGGCTTAGGTTCAGACTTCCTTGTAGGCATTTTCTTGGCAAAGAATTCTTTATCCTACCAAGTATCACCCATGTGCTCCTTTCTTTCGGATTCGCCTTTAACCTCCTCATCTTCTATCACTACTTGCTCTTTACCTTGGTCCAAATGTAAGAGCTTTTCAAGGCTAGCTGCCACTATCTTTTCAATCATCTTCTCAATTTCAGAGACAAGAATACTAGGGTCACCCGTATTATCAACTGATGTAGAAGCTAAAACTGATAAATCTGCTTGAATCAGGAAGTTCTCAATCTCGATGTGGGAGCCCAAAGAACTTATAGGCACTGAATCAGGCAAATCAGAGGGGGTTAAAGGTTCTTCAACTCTAACCAGGCGATTGTCTGGTCTTAACCAACTAATCTCTTGTGGAGCTTTATCCCTTTGAGGCGCTGTCTTGACTGCATAAATTAAATATTAGCAAATACGACATGATGCATTTATGCATGGATGCATGAATATGAAATGGCACATAAAAATGCAATCACACAATCACGACATAGTGAAATGCAAATAATGCTATATTCCATCGTGGCTTTATCACGACTACTCAAATTCAAAATAGAAAAAAAGGTTCTTGAGAACTGTTGGGAGCAAAACTTGCCCTATTTTGTAGCCAAATACTTCTAATGATCTTTTGCTTATTATTTTGTATCTCTTTCTTTTTGCCTCAAGCGTGATAGCACTTGAGCAGGGTTTTTAATTTATATACAATTGAGATTATTTCTCCTTCTCTCTCTCTTTTTTTTTATTAACAATATTTGGCTCAAAATAGATTCTTTTCATTGCTTTCCCAAAAGTGGACCTTTTACATTAATTTTTCTTTTGAGGCCTTAACTAAATATGTACAATTCTTGGACCTCAAAACCTAAGAGATTTGATATGACTTTGCATCCTCTAAAGTGAAGTGGCTAATTTCCACAAGGCGATTGGCAATATGGCGCATGAGTGTATGTCGCGCCTCTAAACCTTGGAAGAGAGTCGTAGCTTTGAGTTGCGCTTGCTTTATTTCGAGTAAGATTTGATGAGCCTCTTATAATTGGTCTTCTTTTTTTGGAGTTCGAACCGAAGGAGCTTCCCTCTTAGGCACTTGGGCTTCAGCCTTGTAGTCACTATTTGAAAAAGCTCTTTTGGCTCATTTTACTTCTAACACTTCTCTTAAGTCTTTTGCCCTTTAACGCTTGGAACGTTCGGATCAAGCCATGACAAAATATACCTAAATGGCTATAAGAAAATAAGTTAAATAAATCATGAATAAAGCATAACACAACCATAGCAATTATATACAAACAAAGGAGAAGGGAGTTGGGAAATGCATGATCTCCACTCTTGTATCTCCCACTCACTATTCAAGGTCAAAGTCTTTTCTAAACCCTAAGACATATTGGTTGTGTCCATAAACCATCATAGAATTTTGGACCGATGCCTCTTGTATTTTTGTATGAATGCAACAATCATAAATTTATTAAGGTATTCCTAAAGGGAGGAACTAAGGTCAATTAATTGAGCTTTGATCGGGCTTATTAAGTCTTGGGTTCCATAAGCGAGAATTGGTTGTTTCCTCCCATTTACTTTGGGTCTAAGCAAAAGGTGATAACGGATTGTGCCAATTCTTTGCATATACCAAATGGTACTTGACTTATGGGTGGTGTATATTCGTGGCGGATCCAAACAGTCGAATAGAGTAAAAGGATCACAACCCCCAATATCACCTTTAGGATTTAGGGTAAAAAGGAGATTAAGAAGAGATTAATGCATAAATGACATTTTATATACAAAAAGTAAACTCAATTTAGAGTTAATAGCATTATTAAATACTATGAATAAGTGGACAACTTTTAGAGTCAACTCTCTTATTCGAACCCAAAATCGAAAATCAGAGATTTTAGGTTCGATCCCAATGGAGTAGCCAAGCTAAGGATATCAGGTTTTTTCCAAAATGGAATTTGGAAAGAATTGAATGGGCTTGGTTGATTTTATTTAATAAATTGATTTCCTTTATTTATCCCATTCGTTTATCCTCGAAAAAATGGTTCTCTCACTTTGGTAAGAGTTTTATTAATTTTGGAGTCACCATCCTTATTAGGGAAATTTCTCAAATTAGTATTAAACTAGAGACGGGGTCCAAGAGTTAGGTATGATAGGGGAAGGTGTTAGGCACCCCTATCGCCCGGTTAAACCGGCCTCATCATTGTCCAATAATCCACAATTAATAATAACGAGATTAACTAAAATTGAGATGCAAAAATGTTTTTAATGCAACTTTGAAGAAATGACAATCATGCAAATAATCTCAAGCTTAAAAGCATAAAATAAAACATCCACAAAGAAAGGGGGAGGAGAAAGAATACATCCCATCACCTAATATTACAATCTACCCTTTAACCCTCCAAATTTCCCAACCCAAATAATATTGCATATAGGCATTTATTGAGATCCATTAAGATCTCTTTACATTTTGCAATAATACATCATTAAAGCATAACAAGAGTAAACATCCATATAACTAACACAAGCACAAAATAGACATTATTCACAAAATTAAAGATCATACATTCCCAACCAACAATCATTCATTCATTCATAAGATGGAAATACGATGCATGTTCTTAATACAAGATCAATGAATTAAAGGGTTAGTGAATTATAAACATATAAACATTAAGTTAAAAGGCATGAAATTAAAGGGCAGAATAATAAAGTGCTTGAAAAGTAAAGGATAGTAATTAAATAACAAGAATTTAAATGATTAAACAAGATTTAAGCTCATGACCTTAATGTTCATAATGAATGATGAACAAATACACCAATCATTACTCTCAATCTTATTTTTATTGTTTATTTGATCCATTTGTGGCCAAATACACATCCCAGACAATTTAAGGTTGGAGCTTGGCCACTGTATCTTCGAATCGAGCCATTTATTGATTATTTCACAATCTGAACCTCTGAATCGAAGGGCCTGGCACCATAGAGGGAAGTGGCGTCCGCCACAGCGGTGTGGCGTGCCGCCCACGTAGTGGCGCAAGGCCCTTCCCAGATCAGGAAGGCTTCAGGCAAGAGATGACTCAGAAATAGGAGTTCTGGGTAGAAGTGGCGCGAGCCACATGCTTGTGGCGCACTCCACACGTAGTGGCTTGCACCACTAACTCAGGTCGTGTGCCACAGAGGCACAGAAACTCTCTAGTGATTGATCCTAGGTTTCCTTCACAATCAGACCCAAAATAGGTGCTTAAAACACCGAAAAAAAAAGAAAAAGACAAAAAGATGAGTTAAAGGTTCTCATAAACTACCTTTTAGTGATTTCTTTGAAGTTTGGTTCAAAAATGGATAAAGAAACCCAAACACTTGGTTCTTGACCAAATAATCCGAGATTGGAGACTCTAAATGTGTTTTTTAGGATTTTTAGTTGATCTTCAAGGGGTTTTGAATGAGAAATCAATGAATCTCAATCTTAGAATAAAGTGAAATACTAATTTCCTTTGATTTCTATATTGAGTTTTAAAAAATCAAGAGTTTCCCCTTAAATCACTAAAAGTCATCCCTAAAGCACACCACCCTACGCCTATTTATAGGCAAATGAGGGTGGGTGGCCCCAGTTAGGGTGACGTGGCAAAACGCCACTGGCAGGCCCCGTAGTGAGGCTAGGCCCTTTTTTATCAAATCGGACCGGTGGCACATAAAATGATGCAGTGCACCGAAAAGTGTTTCAAGTGGGCCCAACACGCTTCTCGGGCCCGATATCGTCGTGAAACGCCGGTAACCAAAAAAAGTAAAAACGGTTAAACACATGTATAATCTCAGCCACGCACCATTGGTCTTAAAATCGGGGCGATCGGCGATCCCGATCTAAATTTATGTAAAAAAAATGGTATATCATCACTGAACATTTTAGGGGCAAAATTTGAGCATCTATAGAAATGCATGATCTCCACCCTTATATTTCTCACACACGATTCAAGGTTGAAGGTCTCTTCTAAAACCTTAGGACATAGTGGTTAGGCCCATAAACCATCATGGGGTTTTGGACCATCACCTCTCACATTTATTGTATGGACGTAACAATTATAATTTTATTATGGTAATCCTAGAGGAAGGAACTAGGGTCAATTACATGAGCTCTAATTGGGCTTATTAACTCTTAGGTTCCATAAGCGAGAATTGGTTATTTTCTCCCATTTGCTTTGGGTCTAAACAAATGTTGATAACGGATTGTGCTAATTCTTTTAATATACCAAATGGTACTTGACTTATGGGTGGTGTATATTAGTGGCGGATCCAAACAGTCGAATAGAATGAAAGGATCACAACCCCTAATTTCACTTATAGGGTTTAGGGTAGAAAATAGATTAAGAAGAGATAAATGCATGAATAACATTTATAAGTGCAAAAAGTAAACTCAGTTTAAAGTTAATAGCATTATTAAAGTTTGTGAATAAGTGGACAACTTTTGAAGTCAACTCTCTACTCGAACCCAGAATTCTGGGTTCGATCCCCAACAAAGTCGCCAGGCTGAGGACGCGTGATTTTTCCAAAAGGGAAGAAAGAATCAAATCGAACAGACTTGATTGATTTTATTTAATAAATCGATTTTCATTATTTAACCCATTCGTTAATCCTCAGGAAAAGTTTCTCTTACTTTTCTAAGAGTTTTATTTTTAGGAGTTGTTACCCTTATTAGGAAAAATTCTCAAATTAGCTGATTCTTGTAATTGACTAACTCGGTTTTAAACCAGAGATGGGGTCCGAGAGTTAGGTACGATATAGAAAGGTGTTAGGCACCCATATCGCCTGTTTAAATCGGCCTCTTCGCCGTCCATTAATTCATAATTACTCAATAATACTATTAACTAAAAATTGGGATGTAAATACTTTTGATGCAATTTTTGAAAACATGTCAATCATGCAAATTAATGAAACATATAACATAAAATTAAATATCTAAAGAAGGGGGAGGAGAAAAGAATACAAACCAAACCTAAAATACATTCCACCCATTGCCCTCCAAATTTCCCAAATCCCATTAATTATTACAAACAAGCAATAAATGAGACCCATTAAGATCTCTTACATTTTGCCATAATATAACATTAAAGCAAAACAAAATAAAAACATATGTACAATACAAACACAATATAAACATTATTCACATAATCAAAATCATACATCACCGATCATAAAACACTCATTCATCCAAATAATGATTAAATGATGCATGTTTACATTATAAACACAATAAATAAAAGGTTAGTGCAATAATAATCACAATACATTAAATTAAAAAGAGATAGAATAATAAAAGTGCTTAAAGATAAAGAACATGAATTGAAAAGCCAATAATAAAGGTTTAACAAGATTAGAGTTCATGGTCTTGATGTTCATCATGAACGATGAACAAATGTATCAATCACTACTCTCAACCTTATTTATTAGTGTTTATTTGATCCATTTGTAGATAAAAATGCATCCCAGACCATTTAAATTGGAGTTTTGCCACTGGACATTCGAATTGGGACCATTTTATTGATTATTGATGATATAAATCTCTGAATCGAAGGGCCTAGTGCCATAAGGAAAAGTGACGTGCGCCACACATAGTGGCGCCAGACCCTTCCCAGATTAGGAAGGTTTTAAGTAAGAATCGAGTCTAACAGGGATATTCTGGATTGAAGTGGCACGGGCCACTGGTTTGTGGCGCACGCCACACGTAGTGGCTTGCGCCACTACCATTGGTCATGCGCCATAGAAGCATAGAGAATCCCCTTTGCTTGATCCCGAGTTTTCCTCACAACCAGACTCATATGTGGTGTTTAAACACCCAAAAGAAAAAAGGAAAGAGATGAAGAAATGAAGTAAAGGCTCTCAAGTATTACCTTTAGAAATTTCATCAAAGTTTTATGCAATAATGGATAAAGAGACCCAAGGGTTTGGAGTTCTTGATCCAATAATCCAATATTGAGATTTAATAGAAGTGTTTCTAGGATTTCTAGTGGATCCTTAAGGATTTTAGTGACTGAAGATCAATGAATCACTAGTAAGAGCAAAGAGAAACACTAGTTTTCTTTGATTTCTAATTAGAGTTTTCAAATGGCAAGAGTTTTCCTTAGTTTCCAAAAAAATCCCCTTTTTACAGACTCCCTAATCCCTATTTATAGGCAAATAGGATGCGTGGCCCTATTTTAGGGCTGACGTGGCAAAATGCCACTGGTGGGCCCTGAAATAGGGCCAGGGTCTTTCTTTACTAGATCAGACCAGGTGGCACGTAGAAAGAGGCAGTGCACTAGAAAGTGCGACGGGTAGACTCGACATGCTTCTCGGGCCCAGTTTTGTCGCGAAATGCTTGGTAACTCAAAAAAGTAAAAATGGTTAAAGACATGTATTTTCTCAGCCACGAACCATTGGTCCAAGGACCGGGACGATCGAGAATCTCAATCCAAACTTATAAAAAAGGGTTTATCATCACTGAGCCTTTAGGGCCAAAATTTGGACATCTATACATCTCAGATAGCAGCAAAAGTTACTAATTAAATTTCCATTCTTAAAGGATCAATCAAATTGAAAAAGTTGCTTATGCAAAATATTCTAGTTCATTGTAGATCTTATAATTTTTCATTGAAAATGTTGTAATTCGCTGAGAAATGTAAAAAGTTCCTAGACCCAGGAAGGAATGAGACTAAAAGGAGAGGAATTTCTTTTCTCGAGAGGGTTGCCCGAGAGGAATGAAAGTAAGATCTCCAATCCACAGAAACCCGTATCAAAGCTGGAAGAATTCGTTGCCACTTTCTACTTGCTTCTGTTTTACTCTGGGAAATGAAACTTCCTTCTTTATCTTTATACAGATATACATAAGAATCATAACGAAAGAACTTTACTTTCCCTGGTGGTAATCGGTTCTCAACGACATGAGGGATGGGATTTTTTCTTTTATAAGATATTCTAACCCCCATAGTCGCTAAAGGAGACTCATACACCTTGCTTACTTCCTGATCGGCGATGACAACATCATCACTGAGCACTGCCTACCTTAAAAATCGCTGCCCAGGGTAGACTTGTTCCGCACACCACCATAATGGGTAAGTAAGAAAAGTGGCCACGAAGAATGAGACCCGATAGATTGACCTGCCACGAAGAATGAGACCGAAGAAAACCGTCTCTTTACTTTAGAAGAGCACCCCGAATACATTAGAAGCTAGTGCCGAATTTACATAGACCCCTCGAAAAAGAGATTGAAAGACTTCGAAGAGAAAGACTCAAGGCCCTCCTATCAACTGCTCGCCAATCAACCGATCAATCAAGCTCTGTTGATGAAAAGATCCATTGGTCACTTCGAAAGGACCTGCATCAGCCAGTCATGAACCGGCCTAAACAACCGCTGATTGATAGAATGTTCGAATATCCTTCGCTTGCCACCTCATTCAAAATTCTGCCCTAGTCGGCCTTTAAGAGGTGGACAAGGCGGATCCTTAGACGATGGATGGCAAGGACCTATCCTAGCTTCAAAGCAGTCTAGATCCAAGGTACCAGTTGGGATCTAGTTGCGTTACCTGAGAGAATCCCATTTCTTCTTTTCTCTTATTTGATTTAATTTGATTTACTAAGCCCTACGATATGGTTTCTTCCGTCTTCGTGCTCTTATCTTTCCAATTAGATATGCTTTGCTAATTTATTCTAAATTTTTGTTGACAACATAAAAATTTGAATGTTCGAGTTTCCAAGTCAAAGAAATATGTTACTGTTAAAAAGTAATTACTAACCCATTATGTCTACTTAGTATTCCGGCTTACTAATATCTAATGAATAAAGAGCAAATAAATTTCATAAACTTTAATTTTAAAAATTCAAAATAGATAAATAATAATCTTTATTCATTGGTTGAACATAATCATTGTTGGGCTGGGTTTCGATGGGCCTGATCGGTCAATTTTTTTTCTCTAGCTTGAGTTTGAAAAAAATTTTAAAAATTTTCTTCGGGTCTTACTTGGCCAGCATGGACTATGGTGGATATTTATAGATTTTGCTTTGTGTATACATCACCATTCGATCAATTTAAATAATATTTTCAACCGAAATAAATTAGTTGAATTTTTTTTTTTAAACTTAAGCGAACTTAACTAAATTATTTTGATAAAATAAATTTGATTATTAACTATACCAGAAAATTAAAAAAAAAATGAAAACATAACCAACCAAATTTAATTCATTGACTTTTAAAATTGAATATTTATTTACCTAATTGAATTGGTTAAATTAATCGAATTCGCCGAATCGGATCCTAATCTCTGTAGAAATAGGTTTATCACGAGGCCCACTCCCAACCACATTTGAGGTAAAATGATTACCCCAACCGGTTTTTCAGTGGAAGGGCCGGGAATACCGAGCCCGGTCTATCCATTTCCCAAAATTCCAAAATTTTGGCGCCAAAACTCTTAAAATTGAACTCCAAAAATTCGAAATCGCAATCCGAAGCAGCCACAGAAGAGAAGCAAAACTAAATCACAAACGCAAAAATGGCCTCCATCGTCTTCATCGCTGTACAGTGTTGTCAGTGCTCCACCATGCAGGCATCTCTCCTTCTCTCTCTTTCTCTCTCTTTCTGTATTATCTACTTAGATTCAATTCAATTAGATTATTCGAAATATGATTTAGCATATTTGTGTGTGTGTATATATATATATATATACACGTGTGTGTGTGTGTGTGTGTGTGTGTATACAGGTGAAGCAGAAGAAGAAAAGCAGCAACAAATGGACATGTGCGGTCTGCAACCAAAAGCAATCTGTACGGAAAATCTTTGCTCAGGGCTACAAGGCTAAAGACATCCGCAAATTCGTCCAATCCTTCAATATGTCCCGCAATGACGGCGGAGACCATCAATCCCTAACCGAAATAGCTTCGCCCGTTGATTCTGGTAGTCTATTGGAGCATCAACAAAAGAAGAGACGCTGTGATTGGAGCGAGTATCTTGATGTTGAGGAAGATGGGAATAAGGATAATGTAAAAGAAGAGGATGAAGAAGGTAATTAAGATTTATTCTAATAGATTCAGCAATCGAGTATTATCTGATTTAGGATTTTTTTTATTAGAAAATTTTTAGTTATTAAGTGGAGTTTGGTTTAAACGAGTCTTTGTCTATGGCGAATTATGATCAGGAGATGGTTTGAGGTTAAAGATTGTGACAGAGTTGCCACAGGAAATGTTTATGAAATCCAAATTGAGGAAGCATTGCTCTGGTTCTGGTACTGGAGGTGGTGGTAGTGATGATTTATACAGACCCGCGTTCTCAAAGAGGAATATCAAACGGCCTATCGTTTCTCAAGGTAATTGACTGGCTGACCTTGTATCCTATATTCTAAAGAGGACTTGTCAATATAAAGATTCTTATGTTGCTGAAATGCAGAGAAAGAAGCAAAGGAAAATCAGCCTGCAAAGGTCATCGGCTACTCCAATAGAAATGGTTACATGACAAGGAACTTCAAGGAGCAACAAAATCCAACTCAACTAACAATGGCAACAAAAGCTTCTAAATGGAATGCTTATATAGCCCATGATGAGGATGAATTCAAAGCGGGAAGTGGAACAAATTTTGTAGATGAAATGGATCATTGTAGCAATATTGTTTGGGAGGCCATATTGGATAATCAGAAGGTAGAAGATGATATACACCCAGATTTCATTTAAATCTTTCCTAGGAGGTTGGGAGTGTTTTTCTATATCTAGGTAAAAAAATGTCCTCTATTTTGTACTCGATCATCTTGACAAAGAAACATATTATATGATTGGAAAATTTATAAGCACCAATCAGCTATCCTTTGATTAGAATAAGTTCAAGTAAAAGCTAATCACAAAGCATAAGTTAAGTCAAACCACGGAGAAAATTTCATAGCAACATTGTCAATAACTTAAAAATTTGTAAATGCTTGACATTGTCAAATAAATCTAAAAGAATAAAAAGGGAAAAGAAGAATAGAGCCAAAATCCTAACATATAAAAGACACTGTTCAATACTAAATACTAGAAAACTAATTAAGCAGAATAGCCCCAAAATAATGACTGCTCATGAAGCCCTATAAAAAAACAGGGCTAACAGACGACCAAAAAATAAATAACCATGAATTATGCACTTCAGTCATTCAGTCCCAGCGAACCAAGCTGATCACCAACACTAGAAGCACTAGCTTCTCGGAGGACTTGCATTGCTTCTGCCACCTTGTTTTTCAGAGCATCTGGAGACTCGATGAGATGTAGGACCTCTGTTTGATCCATCTCCAACAACATTCCAGTCACCTTTGCTACATGATCTGGCTCAAGGCGGTTCACAAGCGGATAAAGCTGGCTACCCAGCATCTGAATAGAGCACAACAAACAAAAGCAATTACATTCATGAATTCATCAATAACCTGCATGAAGACTGACCTGTTGAGCCAAGCCTGCACTTGGAAATTGTCAAAAATTCCCAAAGGCCCAGCCAGCTATGTCCACAATTTTCTTCACAAATTGAGGCACACAACAAACTCAGGAACACGTGTTGAAGAGAACCCCAATGAAGTACAGACAATATTACTAAATACCTCATTTCGGGCCTCTGGTGCAGCAGAGGCCAAAGCAGAAGCAAGAGATGACATGGTAACTGGCTGCAGAGTATCAACAGGAGTTCTTGAAGCCTCAAACGGCAACGGCATCATTGAACCCACTAAACCTTGTGGAACAACAGATGAGTCTATGCCATTCCTTGTATTGCCCATGTATCTCACGCCTTGATTATTATTACGCAAAAGCTGAATTTGTTAAATGAAGAAAATATCAGACACGGATGAATAAAGCAGAAACCTAATCTGTAATCCAATCAGTCTCGGAAACCTTATATGCGTGTGTGTGCGCCAAGGTCAGAACTAACAACCGACAAAAAAATTGAATATACCATTCAGCATCATAAGAGATGAATTTCTATGTGTCCACATGATTAACAAACCACAGAGAAACATAGAAAATATTCATATGTGATAGGCTAAGAGGAAATATGTTGAATATTTTAAGAATAATGCACCTGCTGCTGCTGCATCTGCTGTGGGTTCCCACCACGCCGCATTCCCATCCTCTGCCCAGTTTGACCTTGTCTTTGAATGTGATATGGCATAATAAAATTTGGAGCAACACCAGGGCGCACACCTGGCAAGAGTTGTTGCTGGAAGCCATAGCCTGCATGCTGAGGGGTAATCATACCAGGAGTCCCTTGGCCAAAGTAAAGCTGCTGTGGTGCAAGCCTTGGTGCCCCTGGGTGATACCCAGGAATCCCTGAAGTTAAAGGGGAAAGTCCACCTGGAGCTCGAATCTGAGCAAATTGTGCCTGCAAAAAAACATGATTATGAAGGTAACCTATCAGATTTCAGATGTAGAATGAAAAGGGACGAAATACCCAGAATGCAAGAGTCTAACATAAGAAATGAAAATTATCACATAGCTTTAAAATCTTAATTGTTAGAATAAAAAGTATAATAGCAATGAACCAAACTCGAGTTTGGTATTAGCTTAAAGCAACCGGTTAATATAAAAGCTGCTCAGAGGTCCAGTTTTACATGTTCTTGACTTCTTGTGCTTGATAATCAAGAACACGTCATATAAAATGAATAAATAAAAGAATAGGCAAGTTGCTGCCAGCAAAGGATATGCTTGATTGCAACATTCTCAAAAAGTATGAAAGCAATGAACCAAAACTCAAGTTTGGTTTTACTTAAACCAAACTCAAATTTGGTTTTACTCTCATTCCAAACTCAGAGGGAGGGAGGGGGGATAGGGGCAGAGTGTGACTGTATACGCTATCAAAATATACATTCCAAAGTACCACCTGAAGTCGAGCCTTCCTTTCTTCCTTGCGTTGAGCCACAGCAACATAAAGAGGTTTCCTTCCAATCATCTTTCCATTCATTTCATTCAACTAAACACCAATTAGCAATATCAAATTATTACACAATAAAAGGAATATAAAAAAGCTGAAAGATAGAGGGAGGGGGGGAGGGGAGAGAGAGATAGAGAGAGAAGGGGGAGGGGAGTCAGGGGAGCAGATAAGAATTCAGGAACTTACAGCTCTTGAAGCTTCCTCAGGTGTAGAAAAGGCAACAAAACCAGAGCCCTTGCTCAAACCTTGATTATCAAGCATGACCTGAAATAATTATTTGGATATGAGAACCCAAAACAACACATACCATTCAAACCATAATAGTATCGTAGAACATAATGGTAATAGTCATCACATCATAATTATACTTAAATGTAAAACACACCTTGCATGAAGTTATAGACCCAAACTCAGAAAATAATACCCTCAACTTTTCATCATCCACGGTTTCATCAAGATTTTTCAGATACAAATTTGCACCTTTAAGTTTTTCATATCTACTAATTCTTTCCTGCTCAAACTTGGCTCTCAACTCTGCCTCCCTTTCTAATTTCCTTTGGGCCCTCCCAACATACCAAGTTTTGTCATCATTGAAGGTGGTCCCATTCAGCTTCTCAGCAGCGGCAGCAGCAGAATCTGGGTTTTGAAAGTTAACAAAACCAAAACACCTAGACTTGCCATTCTGATCCCTCATAACTACTGCACTGGTGATGGTACCATACACACTAAAAACTTTCTTAAGGTCCTCGTCAGTAGTACTCTCAGACAAGTTTTTGACATAAACATTGGTAAACTTGGGTGACCCGTTAGCCAGATTCCTTTCTTGGCGCCGAACAAAAAGTCCAACATAAACTTGCTTATCATTTATCAACATGCCATTCAACCGTTTAATGGCACTTTGTGCAGCTTCCTCATTTTCAAACTGTACAAAACCATACCCTCTAGATTGCCCATTGCTATCAACAGCTACCTTGCAGGAAAGGACTGTCCCAAAGGCAGCAAAAGTATCATGCAATGCCTTGTTATCGATGGTAGTGTCCAGGTTCTTGATGAAAACATTGGCATATCCACTTTTTCTAATACTAGGATCTCTATGTGAAAACATAATCCTGATAGGTTTCCCATTTAAAGGCGTGAAATTCAGAGCCTCCATAGCTTTGGCAGCTGCAGTTTACAAATCACAATGTGAGCTAGTACTACAGAAATTATGGATAAACAGTACATGAGATGGAAATTGGTGATTCCATTTTGAGATGGGAATTTGTAAAAATCGTTAAGACTATAGAAATTATGGATAAACAGTACATGAATCATACACCTCAAAAACACAAAGAAAGAAAGAAAGAAAGAAAGAAAGAAAGATTTGCAGTGATATTCAAATTCAAAAAATTTCATAATGAAGTTTTCTTGTTATCAGCAAGTCCTTTAAACGTCTTAGCACTAGAATAACTAACCTTTATAT
Source organism: Jatropha curcas (assembly GCF_041381405.1). NCBI lineage: Eukaryota > Viridiplantae > Streptophyta > Magnoliopsida > Malpighiales > Euphorbiaceae > Jatropha > Jatropha curcas. The sequence continues at coordinate 11,369,105 of NC_143159.1, forward strand.
CATCCAAAAAATATTAGAGTCAATTATGCATTCAGAAGAACTTAATGCTTGGTCCTTTTATACTAGTTACAAAGACAGCCGCCCTCCCCCGGCCCCCAAAAGCCCAACACAAACACACAGAGGTCAGAGTATCATAATAAGGACCTGATTAGATTTTCAATGACAACGAAATAATTTTTTTTTTTTAAAAGTGTATTAATAAAGTTACACCTTTTATCCTTTTCTCATTACCAACTTCCTAGCAAAAATAAAAATAGATTATATTCAGTATTCAGGCTACAAAACTCCCAGCAATAATCGGTAGATATATCACAACCTTAAAACAGAAAAATCAAAAGGTTCAAAGATCAATATCGACAACACACTGACACACTCATCACAAGTAAAACACTCAATTACATAATCAATACTGCAAACTTCTCTTGGATCAATATTTTAAACCAAAAAGAATAGTCTTTTTTGTCATAATTACGACTAATACACTCAAATTATTGATAAATGAGGGGCAATTAACACGTAACTCAAATTAACAATCACAAAATTATGCACTCACAAAACCGACATGCATTAAAAATGGATTACCGTCTTGAGGATTGCTAAAATTGACATAACCATAACCAAGCGAAGATCGCTTGGCCTGATCCCTGCAAACCCTAACAGAAACAACCTGCGCAACCTGACTAAACAGATCATACAATTGGCTATCACTGACGTTCTGCTCCAGATCCCCAACATATAGTGACAAATTCGAAAACGGCCCCGTTAACGGGACTACCGCCGCAGTAGGTGTCGCAGGCAGTGCTGCTGCCGCCGCAATCGCCGCTGCCATACCTTCTCCTCACAAAGAAACACTCAGAAAAAATCAAAAAAAATTAAAAAAAATAGAATAATGAACAAGAATTTAGGATAGAATATATCAAGAAATATTGATGAATTCCAATCTAGATAAGGAATGGACTTTTATTTTTATTTTTATTTTTTTTTGTTTTTTGATTTTTTCCTTTCTTTCTCTATGAGAAAGAGGAGGGAGGAGAGAAGGGAAACAGAGGGAGGTAGGGGTTTATATAGGTGATAGAAAGAAAGGGACAGGTTTCGGTTCGATTTCTCTGTGCTGTGCCGTCGTGGCGTTTGAGGAAAGTGAACCGCACGCGTGTTTTTGATGACGTGGCATTCTATACATTGTTTATCATGTGTCCCCTTCGTTTCATTTCCTTCGCCTCGAGTTTTTGTTTTTTTTCTTTTGTCGTTTTGTTGTTTGGGTTCAGTTCTCTGGCTTTCAGATTTGCTTTTGGCATTCTACGAACATTTGGTTTCATTCTATCCTCATTGTTTAAGCATACTGTTTGTTTATTTATTTATTTATTATTATTTTAATAAAGAAGCGTACTGTGGATACAATTTTCCTTTTTTTAATGTTTAATTATATTATATTTTCTTTGATAAAAAAAAAATTGTACAAATGAGTTCCTAACCTTTTGTCGTTTTTGCCCAAAAGATAGAAAAACATGGTAGGTTAAAATTTCTAAAAGATAAAAGGATCTAAAATTCTAAATATTCAATGACATAATGTTGGAATTGTATCATCAAAAAATTTTTTAATTCTTTGTAAAACTTGATAATCTCATATTCTAAACTTTTCATTTTCATTTTAGGAGCACATTCGATTATTATAATTGATTATATTTTCTTTTTCAAACAAATAATTTTAAAAATACTGAATTACTATGTTTGAGTATAAATAAAAGATTTTTTATGGAAATATAATAATATTATTGTAGTTTTTAAAATATCTTATTTCTATTTTTTTTTTCTTTTTGAGAAGATCTTATTTCTATAATTGGAGCTCACACATTCAGGGATTTGACCTTTTTTTTCGTTTATCAAAAATCGGAATATTATGTTTCTAAATCATTTTTCATATGAGATCCTGACAACTAAATATTCTTTAAGATCAACCTAAGTTCTACTCAAAAAAAAAAAAAATCAATCTAATCAATATTTTTTTAAAATAAATCAAATTAAAAATTCGATTAAGAGGAAATTGGGTACAGATTTGTGATACGGATCAATATGTTTCTATATTTTTGTATAGAAAATCTAATAATAAACTACTTATAAAAAAAAAAAAAAACATAATCTTGATTTAAAATATCTGATCGAATTGACAGAACATAATATTTATGCCATAGGCGATCCCTCACTCCACTTGGTGGCTATTCATGACCACTGTTCGATTCCATAGTCTTTCTACAAGTCCTATCTGACTACCTTCAAATTTCTTCTTTCTATTAGAGATAAATCTACACTTTTTTCTACATAATTATCCAAATAACAAAAAACGCTAGACAAAATCACCGTAATGATGGTAACAATAACTCAAAACTAGATATGAGAACAAAATCCCAAAATATGGGAAACGATAAATCCTAATATATGGACTGCAATAACTCAAATCTGTATATAAATATGATGATTGTTTGTGAAAAAAAATAAATAAATAAGAGAAAGGGGTGACCACCGGTGAAAGCTCACCGGTAGTCGCCCGTAGGAGTGAGCAAATCGTGGATATAAACAAAAATCCAAATCGGATCGAGTAATTTTGGTTTGGTTCGGCTGCTAATAAATTAATTTTAACCGGTAATAAATTAGTTTGGCTACTAATTTTAAATCCAAGACTGGCCTAGCTGATTTAACAGGTAAAATCAAGAATCGGGACGGTTTATTATTAAGGTGCGTTAACTTAATCTAAAAGTATATTATTAAGGTGCGTTATCTTAGCTATACGAATTAATTCTTAAACAAATTATTTATTTCAATATTTTATAATAATTACATTTCTCTCATTTATTACATCACTTCTTATTCAATATTTACGCTGCTAACAAATATAATTATAATTTATTCAATAAATTTCTTTTTTCTATCTTATAGAATTTTATTTCTCAAATTCAATATTTTATTTTTATTTAAAAATAATATTATTTAATATTCTCAACTTTTTTATAAGGTTCAGAAGTTAAAAATATTTGTTTAATTTATCATGAGTAAAATTTATTGATGATTACTCTAATTAACATTATTCTTATAAAAATAATTATCATTGTTTAAGATTTCATTAGTATTCATTGTATTTAACATTTAAAATATTATAATATAATATTTTATTTTCAATTGTTTGCTAAAATTATTATTATAATGAAATTTAGCTATTATAATATTTTATTGGGATAATATTAATTTTGGTGCTTGTACTTGTCATATTTTTCTATTTTGGTGCCTGAACGAAAAATTGTGACAATTGAATATCCAAAATTACATTTTTTTTTTCAATTTTGTGTCTCTTGTTGACATGGACAACCGAAAAATCTAATGGGACTAATTGGGATGCACACATGCCTATGTGTCACTTACGTGGACTAACACTTTTCCACGTAGATTGACAGCGTGACAAAATCTAACCTAATCACAATTCAAAGCAAAGCCTTCCTTTTTTCTCTCTCCTCCGCTCCTCCGCTGTTCTCCTAGGCAATGGCATACACTTGGCTTGAGAAGGTTCACCTGAAGCGCATGACCTTGATGGATGATCATCTTGTGCCGCTTGCAGAGTCATTTTTGAGATTTAAGGAGCTTGTCCTAGTGTGTTGTGATGGGTTTGACACTAGTGGGCTTCTGGGGTTGCTAGTAGACGTAGGTATATGGGTTTTTGATTTTATACTAGTATGTGTTTATAAACGTTATAGTTTATGTTAGTAATGAATAGAGTAAATTTGATTATAGTGTTGGTTTTTTTCAAAAAGTTTGAAACTTTTCTGGGATTTGTTTATTTTGGTTGTTATTTGTAATTATGTGTCAAAGTCTAAGTTGAAGAATTTGATTAGCATAATAATTTTCTAGGTTCACATTTGTAGAAGGCATGCTTAAATCTGTGTTATAGCTTGAAAATGATCAAAAGTTTGTTCATTAAGGTTGGGATTGTTGGTTCTGATCTATTTTATTTATTGCGTTTGACTTAGGTTAGAGTTTTGGAGAAAAAGGTGTTTGGGGGTAATAAATTGGGGTAAATGGGTCATATTTCATAATTTGCCATGTTGTTAGCCTACATGAAAAAATGTCAATCCATGTAAGCAAACACATAGGCATTTATGGGTCCCAATTATCCATTAGATATTCTGGATGTCCATGTTAGTAGATGACACTAAATTAAAAAATATATATATATATATGTTTGGACACTAAATTGTCACAATTTTCTGTTCATGCACCAAAATAGAAAAAAACAATGACAAGTACATGCACCAAAATTAACATTATCCTTATTTTATATCCTAATAAATTTTATTATTTTAAATTTATTTTCTTTCACATATATGATTTGTAATAAAATTTATTAATTTTAAAGTATTTTCTATAATATTTTTACATGTATCGGCTTCTCTGCCTCAACCTTTGCTTATCTCTTCTCAATCTCTCCTCAACCATCAATTTTAACATTTTGCTTAGCTTACAGGTTCTTATTGTTTTCATTTTTTGTATAATAAATTTCTATTTTTGATCATTATTGTTCTCTCTCCTCCAAATTAAAAGTTATTTTGATGGATTTTGCATTTTGATTGCAAATCTACTATGAGTTTACAAAGAGGGAGTAGTAGGTGAAAGAAGTAAGATTTGTAAAAGGGAGAGAGTTTGAGAGTAGTAGGTGCAAATTTGCTCTCCTTCGAACTTTTCTGCCTCTTCATAATTAAGGACGTGAAAAACTGATGAAATTCCTTTTTTGTCTTGGTTTCACATAGGGCTTTGATCATTGGTTTTATATTGATAGTAGAGAATCGACTTGACAGTCATCAATCTTTCCCTAGACATGAATTTCTTTAATTGGTAATGACTTTGATCTCATTGCCTGTTTGGTGTTATATTATTAGTCTAATTATTGTTGGGAGAATACAATTCAAGTGTCTTCGATTCAAAATTATTATTGAGAAAATATTAGGGCTTGGTTGAATTGGAGAGAAAGAAACAATGTTATTACATTAACTTTGAAACGACATCATTTTTATAATTTAATGAATTTCTCATATTGGTGACATGCATCTCTATTAGTGTTGATTCATCAAGTTGTGGGCCTATTAACGACCATGTTAGCAAGCTTCTAATAGTTCTTAGACGAAGGCTATAATTGCTACAAAAAACAAATTTAATGATACGATTGATAAAATTATAAAATTAGTTAATATGGAGAAAACTTCAAAGTTTAAACTTTTTTAGTTGTTTAAGCATAATATAAAGATAGAAATATACTAAGCTCGATGCCTTTATAATTTAGAGTTGAACTATTATTATTTAGAAAAACTGAATTATAAGTTTTGATTAAAATTTTCCTACTAAAAAAAATTTGAATCTCTCAAAAAGAATTTTTAAAATTGTTCCTAAAGAGGAACAATAGAATTCCTTCTAAAATGGATTTTCTTTAAAATCAAACCTAAGTTAGAACTCTTTTCTATAGTGTTCTTGAAAGGTTCATCAATCATTTTAAAATTGTTCCTAAAGCTCCATTTTGTGAAGTTGCAAATTCAAACTTCGAGCTACGAAGATGCAAATCTCATTTCCAATTAGTGTAGGTGCAAATATCCCTATCAATTTATAAAGGTGCAAATTCCGTATCCAATTTGCAAAGGTGCAATTCTCTTATCCAATTTGCTTACAAAACTCTCGATCTAATTTGCATAGTCTCCCTATTTAATTTGTGAAAGTACAGTTTTCAAATTTAATTTGCGAAGGTGCAAATTTTCAATCCAATTTTCAAAGATGCAAATCTCACTATCCAATTTGCAAAGGTGCCAATTTCCTTATCCATTTGTAAAGGTGTATATCTCCAATTAAATTTTGCACTGGTGCAAATCTCCATATTTGCTTAGACGCAAATCCAATATTTGATTTGAGTAAGCAATACCTGGTTCACTACTATTACTCCTGTCAAACCTTTTTGACAGTCAGGATATGATAAATCTATGAACACCTGAATTTTGCACCATGTAGTTGCAAATTAGCCATACGTTAATTAAGCTAACAGAAAACAGTTCAAATCATATATGAACCTATCCTTAAAACATAGCAAATCATCAAAGTCACAGTGACCTTTATCCACTCTTTTTTGCATAACTTAATCTATAGTATGAATTTCAGAATAATTCTAGTGGCATTCAGAACTTGTAACGCCTTGACATTTCAATTATGGATTACGTTATCATCATGTCAGTTTTAGCACCGCCAAAAAGGGTTTGGTATTTTAAATTAATCTACTGATGAAATAATTAATTCATCCAAAATATAATCTTATCAAAGTTAATAATAGAAGAAGATACACAAAGTATAAACCATTCATTTTGGCAATGCAAGTCACACATATGTACTATGTTAAATATCCATTAATGAAGTGAGATCGATTGGATTAGATGATAGTGTGCAAGATCAAGGCTAGATCAATTGTATAAGAATTTCAATCTTAGCTATCTACCATAACCTTGAACTTTGAGCATTTCAAGTCGATGAGGTTGATGTATTATCGGTGGAAATAGTTGAAGATTTAATAGAAAGACTAGATGATGAAAATGAGACGTACATTGATATTAGTATGTTAAAGATGATGAAGTGGAGCCTGTTGTCCTATGTACTTCAGAAGATGAAGTAGAAGGGGTTGAGGAACCTTAATATAGTTAATATATGATAGAGTTAATTAAAATCAATCCTTTTAATGATCCTTACTTACATAATATAGGTCTTGGTATTTTTAATTAATTATGCCTTTTCTAATATTTGCGTCAAATGTAAACTTGAAGATCCTCTTAGTATTCTTCATATGGATACAGGAAGAGGGTCGATAGTTCTAGGCATGGTTGTAAAACTGGAGGTAGAGTATGTGGCAGACGAGGCAGAGGACGAGGCAGTGGTGCACCCACACAACTCCTCTTGCCTCCAATCCTTCTATCACTCTTTCTACAAAGTCTCCTAGTTCAGATGCATCCAGCACCCTTTGCACCAGCTTCTCCACCCAGTAAACATTTAGTTTAATGTTTTGCTTCGTATATCTTACATGCAAATTATGTTACAAATTGCTAAATATGCTTACAATAATATTAGTAACTTTTACGACTTATTTTTACGTATTATTATTAACTTTTACGTCTTATTATTAACTTTACGTCTTATTTTTGTGATCCTTTATAATATATTAGCTAGGTACTTTTTCGACCTTGAAGATAGTTAATGGATGCTACATAAATACAAAAAATTTATTTTTTAACTTCAACTTTCAAAGATAAATGTATGATGCTAATTAAAGCTAATTGTATTTCTTTTTCTATTGTTTGACAACTTGCATCCATCATTTGATGCATCTAAAGCCGCTATAAGAATATTCTCCATTTGGCGAAAGAAGGCTGGTGCTGGGTTCCATACCATCATTCACAAAACAACTATATTGGGATGAGTTTTTGATAAATATACTAACTTAAAATTGAAAGCTTTCAACACGATTGTGAAAAAAACTAATAAAATTATTTTGCTATGTATTTCTTACAGAACGAATTTACATGAGAGCCAGATGCTATTGAGCTAGGTTTAAGAGAGCTTGGGAGATAAATGGCAAATTGGTACTTTGACTTCCTATACAAGATGCAAACAACATGAAAGAAGCAAAAGTGCACACCTAATGTGGTTTGGACTAGCTGGCAGCAGGCCTAGTCTTATCCTGAGTATGTGAGAAAACATAAGATCACATCACGTAATAGACTCAGCGAGACGGGTGGTGAGGGATTTCTTATATATTTATAAGTCTAAATTCCCTTAATTAATTAATAATTTGGATTGATTTATGGACTTACCAAGTTAAATTCATAAGAATTCATCTTTCCTATGCAGATAAAGTCACCAAGCTCTGAATTAAAAAATTCTTCTCAATTGACATTAATTTAGCATAAAGATGCATTAAACGGACCTAAAAAAAGGTAGTGTGCTGAGACTTCCTCACATGACCCATCATTCAGAAATTATAAAGAGAAAAATCACAAAATAAAGGCCCAAGAGGGGAAAAGCCCAACAAAAGAGGAAAAAAGCCAAGTAGACAAGCCTAAGCTATTGCCTCAAGAACTAAAACATGAAGGAATAAAGTCAAACAACCACCTAAAATCCAAAACATGGCTTAGGTTATTGTCTAAGCCTTCGAAGAACATGGAATATAGGTTCGGATATCACCTAACCCTACAAAATGAAGAAAACTTGGCTTGGGCAATCTCATAACCCCTCAAACTTGGCTCAGGCAACCACAAAGCTCCATAAACTTGCTTTTGGCAACCACATAACCCCGTGAACTCACCTTAGGGAACCATATAGCCTCCTGAACTTACTATTAAGCAACCACATAGCCCTCTGAACTTACCTTATTCATAGGATCTCCAATCACAAAGGTAGGGTTACCATCACTATTAATTTCTAAATTGGCTTAAGTCTCATTGCGCTTGATGTTTTGTACATTAAGTTTCTCTTTAATGATTTAGTCAGAGGATCGACCAAATTAACTTCTAACTTTACGTAATCGATCGATATAACTCTATCTTTTAGCAATTGCTTAACCACATCATGTCTCAACTGGATGTCTGTTTTTACTATTGAAAGTTTTATTCTTTGTAATGGCTATTATTGTAACGCCTTAGAATTTCTGAATTATGAATAGTAGCTTTACATTATGAATTTTTGAATTGTAATGCCCTGGCTATTATTGTAACGCCCTATAATAGTATCTTTTTGGTACCTGTCACGACCCGTTTCCGTGGGTCCGACCGGCACTAGGGCCCAGATAAGCTTAAGGCCCCCGAGGCCCGTAGTAAGCCTGAAACACTAGAATCTATTATCTCGGTATAAATTTCAACATTCAGCCCATATGATTATGAAAAATAAACCTCAACATTTTATTAGTTCTCGGCCCAAGTTTATCTTCTACAACATTCTATAGTTCGGGCCCAGTTTACAATACATCACATTCTAATATGGCTTACAGAATTATTTTGTCTATGTTAATTCACGACTAAATATATGTAAATCCTACAACTGCGGAGTCACTAACTCTTTGGCATACATAGCTTTTTATACACATAATTACATAGTGAAATAATTATGGAACTAGGAAAATTTCTCTATTGCCCTACGCCGAAGAAACATAGCCTAAATCGGATTAAAGAAAAACTTACTTCCTGAAAAATCAAACAAGACGTGAGTTTTCTAAGGAGTAATAATTATTGCACAACACACGCAGTCACACAAATGTGTAAACATATCAATCTAGTCATCCGACTAGTTATATGCTCACGCAGTCAGTCACACAAATGACATGTCACCAGCACTCACAAACAATATCACCTTCAAATAATCACATCACGTGGAAATTAGTCAGTGGAGTCACCGAACCCCCGATGAGCCGTCCTCCCACATGGCTCATCCTCTCACGTGTGCACCAGGGAGCCGATCCCCCATACTGGCCGACCGGTCTAATCCTCACTTGACCAGCCCTCTCATTGTTTTTCCATTCTCTCTTTTCTTTTCCATACCAACAGGAGGCAACCCGGTGGTCTCCATCCAATCTAGATCATCAAGCGCTCACAACAGGAGGCCACCCTGCGGGCTGTAATCAAATCTAGATTTTCAGGTGCGCAACAATAAGCGGCCATCCTGTGGTTTCAGAATAAACAAAATTATCAGGTGCACACGGGGGCGCCGATCTCCCATTTACCCGGCTAACATAAACAGAATCAGGATCCATATAACAGAATCAGAATATAACAGAAATCAGAATCAGGATCCGTATAACAGAAACAGTCTCACAAACCCATGGTGACCCACTTCATCCCAATTCCACACAAGCAAAGCACAGCAATATCACAACACAACTAATCAAACATTGCAATCGAATGCAAACATATTAATCAATTAGACATCCAACATCAAATGCAAATAAATAAGTAAATAGTGTTAACAATAAACAATAATAATAAAATAAATAATAATAATGATAAACAATAACAATGAAAATAAATAAATAAATATTGGAATACTTAAATGAATAATAATGAAAATAAACAAATAATTAGAGTACTTTATATTTATTATGTATCAAATTATAGAATTTATTTAAATAAACTTATTAATTATATTGTTAATTAAAACTAATCTAAATTCTATCGAAATTTCGGCAGCATCTCCCCTAAAAATGAGATTATCTACCTGCTTAAATATCAGCAATATTACATCCATCAACCATTACACACACAGCCCATCCATCGGGCAATCAAACAAATTAATTTCCCTTCCTTCGTCCAAAATAATCACATCAATATTTAATCGTTAATGTCAAGCTTCAACTTATTATATAACATTAAGTAAATAAATAAATAAGCAAATAAGTGAAAAATAGCTATTTGCTTAACCTCCACACATTACTAGTTAAACAATTTAATATAGACCCTTAACAATCATATAAAACTATAGCTTATGTATTCAATAATCATCAACTAAATTCGGAGTTTTTCGATACCAAAATTATATATTACACATTAACTAATCAATCTCATAAATCATCTATAATTTATACATGTCTTTCTTTCTTCATACCATTACTAGAACCGAATTTCTAATCAAACTCACATATATATATACACTTAATAGTTCCAAATTAACTAATTAATAAATTATATTAACCTCCAAGCATGATTCAATGATACTGCTAATTGCTCTAAAACTATTCACTTGTCTAAGCCTTAATTTATAACTTCTCCTAACAATATTTATCCAAGTTCCTAAATTAGCTTACATCAATATTATACCGATTGCTTCTTAACAAAATTATATTTGTTTGATTATTCATCCAAATTCAATTTAATTAACTAATATTTACTAAGTTTATAATTTACGCCGAAGATAAAGAAACTGGTCTTAGAACGTACCAATTGAGAATCGGGCGACGATTCCACGATTAGCGCGAAGAGAAGAGCATTCTGTCTCTTGGGGCCTCACCGGAGTGTCGCCGGCCGGTCACCGGACTGCCCCGCCGACCGCCCTGCACGGTGGCCGGAAAAGTGAAACCGCCCAGAAAATTGCAAGGTCACCACCACCCGCCTCCAATTTTCGTGAGGAATCCAAATCTGCGATCACTTTGTTGAGCCAGTGCCTCGTTTGGCCGGATCTAGCTCCACAGCCACCTTCAAGCCGCCGTCCATGGTGGTTTATCAAAACTCAAGCAACATCACAAATTAATGGGGGAAAAAGGTTCATATGTAGGAGAGGAGTCGTTTGAGACCAACCCCAGCACTTGGAGTCGACGGAATTGATGAGATTTCGCTGGAAAACTTCATCGCGCGGTGGACAGCCTTCCAATCGCGATCTCTCTCAATTCCAAGCCTCATCACGCGAACTAAGACCATAGAAGAGTTCATCTCGACGAGAGGAGCAAGATGGAGTGCTTAGTGTCGACTTCCATGGCCGGTGGACGGAGATCGTAGTGAGCAAGAGAGGAGAGGATGTCGCGCGCGAGGAAGAAGAAGAAGGAAAGAAAGGAAGGAGGGAAAGGAAAAGAAAAGAGAAAAGGAAAGAAAGTGGCTTCTAGACCATTCCAGTTCGATTTGAACCGGTTTGGTCTGATTTAATGGTTTGGTCTCATGTTGTTTGGTTTTCGAGTTTTTCACTCGGTTTTCGGATTATTCGTGGGGTTTTCGACAATTCAAATTGATTTCCGGGTTCGGTTCGATTTATTTAATTATTTTAGTTGGGTCATAAAACATTTCTTCAATTTACTTTCTAATAATACCAACAATAATAATAACACTAAGTTAATTCAGGATAATTAGTTTATATAGTAGCATTCCATTTTATTTCATCAAAATTTCCGGACAGTCTGTTTATTGGGCTTGGGCCCAATTCAAATTTGGGCTCAAGTTAAACTTGCTCGGTCTTAACAACCCATACTATCAAAAATTCAGATTTTTGATTTAATAAAAATTCCAAAGTTTTGAAAATAAAATTTCGGGGTATTTCAGTACCAAAATAGGATTTTAGTATGATTTCCAATCCGGATAAGTTATTTCTCATAATTCATGAGTTTTTTTTTTTGTGTGTGATTCATGCATTGGCTATTGGATTTTAGTTAATAGTACTTAAATGATGATTTTTGGGTGAATTTAGTAATTTATAGTGAAATTGAATCCTAGCCTTTGCATTTGATAAATTAAGCTCAATTTCCATCAATATAAATTGAAATTAAGCATAAAATTACATTTATTGATTTTACCTATTTTCCTTAATTTTGGCTTAATTATTGACTATTTTCCTAATTATTAATATTTTTTCTACTATTTTCCCTATATTCTTTTAATATAGCTCATAGATAAAAAAAATAAACCCTAAATATTAAAAAGGCTGAATGCCTCTTCCTCTAAAACACGCCCCCACTTACGCTTCTTCTAAAACCAAAAGCTTCCTCTCCTTCTCCTTTATTTCTTCTTCTATTCCTAAGAAAAATACATCAATTAAACAATAAAGAGTAAAAGGGATTAAACGAAGAATTTAGTACTTGGTTGGTGGAATTGAGTTATTATCACAAGAATTAGCTACTTGATTCAAGTAATGATTTTCGAAAATTAACTTTAGAATATGAATTTAGTGATTGTGTAGTGTAGTAATCGCATTTAATTGATTGATTTTGATTGTTAATTTCATTGTTTCCATACAAAGAAGGGTGAACCTTCGAAAGTTATAAAGGTAAAGGAAATGCCTGAGGGAATTGAGCATAGTATTGTGCAATTGAAGGTTAATGTTCATTATCTATATATTTGATTTTGATTTTGCATAAAATTTGAAATTGGGATTATGTGATCAAATTGGGGATTTTTGTGTAATGGATTGAATTATACAAAACTGATGTTATAATCGTGTCCTAGGATGTTAGTTTATGCTGTGGTATGAAGGAATTGATGAAAGAAAGTCTCTAGCCTAGTTATCAAGCAAAGGCTAAATGCTTGGTAACCTAGTGGTGGCTTGTTTCATTTGTTTTAATTAATGATTCTTGGATATTTGATGTTAAGGTGATTATGTAATGTGTGATGCTTGAAATGATGAAATTAGTTTATTACATCTGAGAATTTTAAGAGGCTGAACTTAGGTTGATCATGTAATTGATGTGTGTGTTTGATTTTTACATGAATTGATTATATTAATGTGTAATTAAATGATTGTATAATAGTGTAGTGTGATTTAATTGAATTAATGAAATCAATGTACTTAATTACACTAACAGGCCCAACCATGTTTGTATTTAAATGGTGTTGTTTAATTGATGTTAATTAGTGACACATATGAGAAATAGTGTTAATTATAAGTCTTAATAATTATGATTGAAGGTTGTATGAGTTCACTTATGAATTAAGGGACTTTATAATGACCTAAGTTAAGGGATTTTGCCTAATTGAAGTAATTATAGTGTACATGTGCATAATTGAGGGCAAAGGTAGTCCTTAGCCTAAAAACATAAAAGAGGCCAAAGCTATGTATGGTATTGATGATGTGCTTTTGTTGACTTAGTTAGATGATATCATATTTATGGTTTAAGTAATATGTTCAACTGACTAAATGTGTTTAATTTGAAAGAGAAAAAAAAATCAAATTAGGGTCTTTAATTGATAATTGACTTGAATTGGGGATTTCAGTAAATTAGGTAAATTGAATTTGTAATGGTGCAACTAAAAGTATATTTGATGTTATGGTATGCTTTATTCACTAAAAAAATGCTTTTAAACTAAATAACTAAGGTTGGCCGAACCTATGTATTAAGGTATTATTGTGTTTTAGCTAGTTTTAATTAATGAAGTCACTTGTATGATGATGCATGTTACCTAATTGATTAGTGGAGTTAAACTGTGTTAATTTAATTGGGGTTTTGGTGTTTAAATATTAGCCTAGATGGGGTTTTTAGCTAATTAATTGTGATGATATTAAATTGATTAGTTAATCATTCAATTAGAAATGTGTGTAGTGTAAATGCATAATCCATTGATTAAAAGAGCTATTCAAACATATTGGCCTATGAGAGGTTGAAGCATATATGCATGAGGTACTTGTGTTTATTTGATTATTCTCTCTTTATGTGTTTATAATGTGTTTAAGGTTTGACGATGTAAGTATGGAAGGTATTGATTGAACTTGAAAATGGTTTGAGATTATGAATATCTATTGACGAGCATAAGTTATTTACGATTGTGTATGTACCTATTTGATTAAGACTCTTATGGATTTATGAATTCCTATGAGTTAATTAGGTAATGCTGCTATAAGGTAAGAATGTGGTCATTTATGATACTAGGTGTAACGATTATGGTTATAAGCATGATTTGAAAATGATATAAGCTTTAGAATGAAATAATTGAACACTGTGCCTTTTCTACGTACTTGGTTTGAACGATTGTTAGAATGTGATTATTATATCCTAAAAATAATAAGCATGCTATTGATATAGAATTTAGATAAATTTATGATCATCTGCTAGACACATGGGTGTCTTCTGATTAAGTGGATGCGCTCCTCTGATTCTGTTGGCTATCTAACCGTATGATATTTTATTTTGATTCTCTTACTTGTTCTACTTTTGATTCTGCTAAGTCATTAATAAAGCCCATTAACAAAGAGAGATAAGGAAAAGAGTTTCTAAAAGTATGATATTGAGTATAATGTGTCTTTGATGGATTTCTATTCTATGTCTTGATTGAGATAAGCATGTTGTTATCTTTGAAACATTGGCATGATATATTTGATATTTGTAAGTAGTTGTTTATGTTTCATTGAGTAACAGTCAAATATGAACATATGTATGATAGCATTATGTTTATCTTGGATTGTGTATAACTCTGTTTGATATGGTTTTTATGGAATCATATTTTCTATGAATTCATGATTGAATATATGTGATGAGCACCACTGAGTTTTATACTTAGCGCGATAACTTTTATCTCGAGTAGGTTGAAGATTTGGAAATGCTGCTTAGTTCCTGAGATCCTGCATCGGAGATGGAAATCTTTAGTTCAGTAGACTTAGAGTATGAGTTTTCTGTTGTTTAGACCCATGGCATGTTACTATTCATTATTATGTTGAGTTTTGATATTATTTTGTGGATTGTAATAATTAAAGTTTCAATATTTAGTTTTAGAATTTTTATGAGTATTATGATTTAGTATAAATTGAATTATGGATTAAATTACTTTTAACTAAATGAATTTATCATGAGATTAATGTTGATATAGACTTGTGTAGTCAGTATAAGTGAGATATGGGATACATTGATTACGAATATATTATTTGTTATTAACACGTTTTAGATAAGTCATATTTTCAGGGAAAACTCTTGCCATTTTTTGTAGGATTTCGTAAACAGTTTTTTTAAGTTAAAATGAAGGGCTAACTAATTTTGTAATCTTGTAACTTGACTAATTCATGTTATTAGTTTAAATTAATAAGATAAGATCATAGTAGTACATGAGTTAGGTGCCTCTAGCACAGTAAAGTAACATCCTCTGCCTGATCTTTTAAGAACTAACATAGGGTGTTACAATTGCCACTTGGCAATCACATTGTATAGACGCGGAAGGTGTTGGTTCTAACTAAAAAATTTCTCAACCACTCAGCCTCCTTGCCAGCTAGTTCCAGAGCTATAAACTTTGACTTCATAGTTGATTTAGACAAAATTGTTTGTCTGACTAACTTTCATGAAATGGACCACTACAAAGGGTGAATACATAACCACTAGTGGATTTTATCTTATCTGAATATGAAATCCAGTTAATATGTTTCTATATAGTAAGAAATCTATTGTACATAATACCATAGTTCATGGTACCTTTCAAATATTTCATTAGTGTACGTAATGCAACCCAATGATCATGATTGAGATTTATGTGTATATCAACTCAATCTGCACACAAATTCATGAAATGCATCAGACTTAGAGTAGTATGTTCATATTCAGATTGAGCAACATGATCACCTCTAATTTTCTTTAATTGGGTATTAGAATCATAAGGATTATTCACAGGTGTGACATCAAAATGTTTAAACTTATTAAGAAGTTTCTCAATATATTGTTCTTCTTGTGATAGACTTATACTATCACATTTCCTTATGATTTTAACAACTAAAATCACATTTTCTTCGCCCATGTCTTTCATATCAAATTTAGAAGTAAGAAAGCATTTGGTTTCACATACTATGTCATCTCTAATACTAAAAATGAGAATTTCATCCATAGATAAGCAAATAATCACACATTCATTCTCAATAAGTTTGATATACACACATTTATCAATTTCATTTGAAGTAAAACCATTGCCCATTAAAGCTTGATCAAATTTCTCATGCCATGGTTTAGGTGCCTGTTTTAAAGCAATGATTTAAGAAGCTTGCAAACTTTTTTTTTTTTTATCAAAAACAATACAACCCTCATGTTGACCAATATAAATATCTTCTTCCAAATCACCACTTAAAAAAGTTATTTTAACATCCATTTGGTGAATAAACACTTTACGGATAAAAGCCAAAGTAATTAAAACTAGAATTGAAGCAATTCTAGTCACATGAGCAAAAGTATTAAAATAGCCAATATTTAGTTTTTGAGTAAAGCATTTGCAACTAATCTTTCTTGCATTTTTCAATAGATCTATCAGGTTAGTATTTTCTTTTAAAAGTCCATTTATAGCCAATAGTTTAGTTTCTAGAGGTAAATCTACTAAAACCTAAATTTTATTTGGAGTAATGGAATCAATTTCAATTTTAATGGCTTCTTTCCAAAATGAAGCATGAGAAACTGAAATAATATTAATATAAGTTAAATGGTCAACAAGATATGTTTAAAAATCATTTCCAAAAGAAGTTTCTTTCCTTCACATTTTGCTTTTTCTCAAATCCTTACTAAAATTTTCAATAGAAAAATACTTTAAAAAAATACCAATTTTTTTTTTCTCAATATAGTGTTGTAATCAAGCATATCACTATTTAAAACAAGAAATCTATATGTAGCACTATGTTCAGCATAACCAACAAACACACAGTCAGATGTTTTAGAACCAATCTTTCTTTTTTTAAGATTAGAAAACATTACCTTAGCAAGACAACCTCTCACTTTTAAATAACTAGGTTTGGCTTGTAGCCTTTACATAATCCTGTGCGCCCCAACTGAGAACCGAGGGAAAGATATCCGAAGGACGAAGTCTAGGTTTGGCTCCAGCCTTAAATCATTGGATTCAGGGACTAGGTTTTTAGCTTCTTTTCGTATGAATTAGCATTAGGGTATTAATCGAGAAATCAAAATATTGTTTTGCATGAATGTTAGTTTATCGGTGCATGAACATACTAATAATGCGTGAAAATTATAGATATAAATTAAAAAGCATAAAATTCAGAGGGGAGACTGTCTCTAGCCTCGTTTATCGAGAATTCTAGATCATGTGACACATTCCCCTAGATCCGATCGGTTAGTTTGGTCGAGGGCTCGCTACCTAGGCTGAAATCCATAGGTACGCCTTCGTACCACATTTGTACGAGGATTAGGCACACGAAGTTCTACCATCGATTAGGATAATAGGATTTTGAGAGTGCCACTTGTGGAGTGGGTTTATAGGATATCAGATGGACTAGGATTAGTGTACCGGACGGACTGAGCTTTGAGTTGAAAACTGATTTTGTAGGTTTTGCCAGACGGACTAGGCTTTGTATGTCAAACAAACCGGGCTTAAAGCATGCTATATGCTGGATGGACTGAGCTTGATAGTTTATAAGGAGCTGAACAGACCGCACTTAATTGACAAAGATTGAGTTTAAGTGTTTATACCCTAGGTCGAGGGGTTTGAAGGTCGGGGGCTACGAGCGTGCGGTTGCGTAACTCCACATTTGTAAATGATCAAGGAGGTCGAGTCTTTCTCCAATAGAGTAAGGGATAGGCACGAGCACCCTAATATAGTCTTTTAATATTCTAAATTAATGAATTATTAATTAACTAGTAGCTTTGGTCTTAGGAAGACCAAAGTGTGATTGAAAGTCAAAATGATCGACCTTTAAGTACCGAGTCGGGCTTTGGCTCAAGTAAGGAAGAAGAGCAAAGTCAGAATTTATAGCTTTAAAATCACTCGCAAAGGGAGAATGAGAGTCGTTGATGCTTGAGAAGCACTCAATCAAGCAACAAGAGGTGCTTGCAAATGAGGGGGAGTGCCTTATTTATAGGCTGCTGGGGCTGCTAGTTGGTACCGATCATGTTAGTGCCTGTACTGACTATGTCAGTGCTATTACCAGTGCTGACTATTCTAGAGGGCCTCATTGGTATCGATTGGTAGGTGATCAATACCAGTGGCAGGGTGGCCAGTACCGATCAAGGCAAATTACTGTCCTGGCCTTTTGGCCAGATTTTAGGGATTTCGGGCTTTCAGGAGTCCATTTGAGGCCCAAACGACATCTGATCAAGCTGATTCTCACGTCGTTGGATCCGTAACAAAATTTCCTAGAGCCTAATGCTAAAATCATGATCAATAAATCCATATGGTGTCTTATTTTTCTCATGAGGAATACGATTTTGCAAATGACATGTAGAAAATAATTCTTCACTCCACAAATTATCAAGTGCATAAGAACTAACAAACAAAGCATTTATTATTTCTTTCAAAGCTCTATTTTTCCTTTCTGCTACTCCATTAGATTTAGGTGAAGAAGAAGGAGTAATTTTGTGAATTATTCCTTTTCATTTCACAATAAGAAAAATATTATTTACCTCTATTTGATCTTACTCTTTTATTCCTTTTATTTAACTGATTTTCTACTTCAACCTTATATAGTAAAAACGTGTCAAGTCTCATCTTTATGTCGAAATAATATATTTTGGTGTAGCTAGATAAATTTCTTACCACCTTGGCCATAGTTTGCTTTAAATCTCATAAATCATTGTGAATTAGATTAAGCAATTTGATTTTCATATTTACAAAAGGATGTGATTTCTTAGTCAATTTTGATTCAAAACAAATATTACATTTACTCATGCAAGAATTACTTAAATAAGAAATTAAAAACCAACATGTTGCATTTTCTTAATATAAAGGAAATTCACATGTCCTAGTGTAACATGCCATAAATCAAAGGAATCAACCAAGTAAGCAAAAGAGCTAACATTTTCATTCATAATTTTAGAAATATTCAGGACAAAAAGTCCCTCATTACAAATTCTTTACCACCAAAATATTATTCTTTATAATTACAATATTATCATATTCAAATGCTACTCTAACCCCAACCTTTCCAAACAGTAATATATAAATTAAATTTTCTCTAACATTAGGCACATGAAGAACTTCATTGAGAACTTTCCATTTACCAAAGAACATTAGTTGTTTGAGAACCACCAAGACAGACATGTTCTTCTCTTTCACCTACAGTAGTGTAAGAGGTAAAAGCATCTCTATCAAAACAAATGTGCCTAGTAGCACCAGAGCCTATCATCCACGCTTTCACATCAGCCATAAGATTGGCTTGAGAAATAACTGCAGCTATTATGTCATCTCCTTCAACCAAATTTGTTTTTGGCTTAGGAGGATTATCACTTTTAACTTTCTTCCTGCACTAAGGTGCATGATGCCTGACTTTCTATAGACAAAACAATTTCCCTTCTTTTCGATGGTGGGATTAATGGCTTTAGGTACATAATCAGGTTTTTAACATACTTTTTTTTTGTTGTCTTTTGTCTTCCACCAAATGTGTCTTTGTAGTGATCTCCTTTGCTTTGGCAGCTTTGAGTTCCTTTTAGTTGGTATCCTCAATTATTATGTGGGTGATCAAATCTATCAGGGACAATTGCTTTGGACTGCAATTGTTGCTTTTAATTTTTCCATGAATTTAGTAATTTTTCAGTCAGTAGCCTCGCCGCAAATTGCTCTTGAAGAGTAATGTTTTTAGCCTTTAAATATTTAAGCAATTTGTGGTATTCGTTAATTTGGACCTTGATGTCTTTGTTGTTTAACATCTCCCACCCATAAAGTTTCCAATGATAATTTTTTGTTTTCCAGCACCTTTGACAATGTATTTGGCATCATAGAATCCTAAATTTCCTTAGATTCCTTCTACGATGCGTAAACATGAAACAAGTCATTTCATAGTATGCTAATAATGGTATGTCGATGCACATTGTTGGCATGAGTCTAAAGCTCCACTTGTTTGAATCAACAGTGAGAGGAGGCCTAGGGTCAGTGAGGGCAGCAACAACACCATGCATATCTAAAGTTGAATGAATTCGTTCCTACCATCGTTTGAAATTTTAATCGTTGAATATCTTAATTTTAGAGATATTAGGAGATAAATTGGCGAATGACACGGCAGGAACAATAGGAACAGAGACATGAACACAAGTAGAAGCTGAGTTTTCATTAGTTGGAGAAGTAACAGGTGTTTAGGAGTTATTAATAGCAGAAGGGGAAACCATAATCCTTTTAGGTTGTTAGATGAAGAATAGTGATTACAAACATGAGACGTGCAAAATAGCATTGTCCTAAAAGGATTGTTTCGCTACACAAGATAAAGGACATAAAATGTGAATTTCCTCTTAAGATTTAATAGGTTCTCCTAAACAAATTGAAGTTTTCAGGTGATCAAGAACTAGCAGAGAATGGATACAATTACCCAGCAAAACTATAAAAATAAGTTGCATAAAAACCTAATCAAAGTTTGCAACAAATTAGGTTTATGTTGTCGGAGATCTAGTGAATGTTGCAAGCTATGCAACGTAATTTTAGAAAAAATACTCAAAATTAGATTTACATTGTAGGAGATCTAGTGAATGTTGCAAGCTATACAACGTAATTTTAGAAAAAAAAATACTCAATCAAAAGATAATGTTGTAATTTGATAATATTTTGAAATTATCTATTAAAAATAATGATAAATATTTTTGAAATAAAAAAAAACAGAATATTGCTTGAATTGGGCCTCGTGGATATCTCGCGTGCAAGGGGCAAATTCACCAGTTTACACTATAATTGGACCTAATCCTTGTGCGCGTGAGTCCAATCCATTTCTATACCTTTTAATAGCTCAATGTCAAACACTCGTAAATAAATCACTTTTAAATCTCTTAAATAATGTGAGATCTTTTGAAATACGCTAACACTTTATGATAAAAACAAACCTAGGAATGGAGCATTGTGGCCGACATTGTTGCTCTTCCAAATCACATCCGGTTCCCTTTTCTCCATTCCATTCCAACTCTTTCGTATCACGATTTTGAAGACGATGGTTCCATCTAAAACCTTCTTTCCAGTTACACTTTTATTTTTTAAAATATTTTTATTACTTAAATATTTTAAAAATAAAAAACATAAGATATCCATTTTTGGTTTAAAATTTTTGTTTTAGCGCTGAATTGGACAACATTTCAAAATTTTTATATGCCTGTGTTAGAGGGATTTTTAAGATCTAAGGCCGTAAATGCATTTTCTTCTTCTACTGTCATGCTGCATTTTACTTGAAATTATTTTTTTTTTTTAAAAATATATTGTATTATTTATTTTTGACTTGAAGTTGTTTTTAGAAGTTAGACAACACTTTAATTTGTTATATGCCACGTGTTGTCCAAAAAATCAATTTGAAATGACTAAAGACATTTTAGACTCTATTTGTAAAATAATTTGCACGAAAATATTTTTCATAATTTTCCGTTGTTTGGAACAATAAAAAAAATAAATCAACGAAAAATATTTTCCTAATTAAAAGAAAATTAAATCATTTTTTAAGAAAAATAACTTTCCATTTTCAATAGAGTAAAGCATTTTACAGACGTTGATAAACTTTATAAATTCATATTTTTTTAATTTATTAATCATTATAGGTCACTACCACCAGTCACCATTTATCACCAACTACTACCGGCTATCACCATTAGCCACTGATGGCTTTTATAATTCACATTTTTTTCCATTCTTCTCATAATTAACAATAAAATTTTTAAAGTATAAAATTTATATTATTACTAATATTTTTTATGGTCTTAAGAAACAAAGACTTTAATATTTTTAATTAATTTTTAATATTATAACAAAACAACAAAAAATAAGTCATTTAGAAAATATTTTTCAAGGAAAATGTGTTCCATGAAAAATATTTTTCAAGGAAAATGTGTTCCATGAAAAATATTTTTCATCAAGTTATGGAGCATTAGTGTCGTGCCAATTGAAGTTTTATACATTTTTCAATTACAAATGCATCATCATTTGCCTACCCTTAACTTCAGGTGCCACCAATAAAATTAACCCGTTAGATTGTCCATGATATTTCATCTTTCAAGCTTCACCGGGCACTATCTCTAACTTTTTACAGTTAAAATAGCTATTTTTGGATCAAACGACTCAATTTAACGGGTCAATAACTTAAAGACTTGATGCATTTACCTAAATAAAGGGACTATATAGTTAATTGAGTCAAACCTTAGGGACTAAAGTTTAAGCAACCTTTAAAAAATCAAATCTAAGTAACCAAAATTAAAATCAAATTGATCCAGTTTGGTTTTCAGTTAGCTCAACCGCCACTGACCCATATATTTTCACTTCCGAATACTACACACTTCACTCACTCCCAAAGTAAAGCTACCACTTGAACACCTCTCGATCCTGCTGACAAAAACTTCTGGTTTTGCAAACTATAAATTTCAGCTACACTGTGCAGATCATACCAAATACTACCCCTTCACTCATTCGCAAAGTAAAGCGACCACTTGACCACCTCTTGATCCTGCTTCGACAAAAACTTCTGGTTTTGCAGACTATAAATTTCAGCTACACAGTGCAGATCATACCTTCTAAGGTCCCCCATTTTTTATTTTCCAATACCACAGGATCACATACATGGTTGCTAAATCCTGTTCATAACTAGAAAATAATGCATTCAACAAAATCATGGATGCACCCAAAATGCTATTGATATTTCTACATCCAAAATTTGGATACTGAGATGATGAAATTGCTAATTTAACCTTTAGTAAATAAATAGGAATCACCAGTTCCAATATTGTATCCATGCTATACCAACCACAATAAGCCTTCCAAATTAAAAGAAGGAAAAAGGGCACATCCATAGCAGAAGAAAGGGCAATTAAGGCATCTAGCCAGCTAAAAAAAATGGCAAAAGAAGATAGCTCAAGGCAATTTCATGTCTAGAAAAGTTAATTAAAATATGTTCCCTGTAATATCCTCATGTTTATCCACACATCAGAAACCAACAAATATATCTATTAAGAACCAAACCTCAACATGTAGATTTTCCTGATAGTATAATGCACTATCTAAATACTACCACCCCTCAAAGCAAGCACAAGATGAAGCACAGAGCCGCCTTCAATATTGTAATCACGAGCTGTCTTGTCGTCTCCAAGCTGCTTACCAGCATAGATAAGCCTGCAAGAAATAGAGTAAGCGTCAAGAAACACTCAAAGATATCACACAAAAATGCAACACAGTACAAATAAGGAAACAAGCTAAACTTCTAACAGGGCTCTGCATTACTAATTAATGAAGCATGTCAACACCAACGCTGCTTACTTTTTCTTTTTTGGTTAATTGGGCTTCAATTTGGGTTTAGAACTTATTTGCTCCCTTGCAACCTGGAGACCATTCTGGTACTACTGAGCTAAAGCTCCTTGGTACATGATTTTACTAAACACATTCTATACAGTGAGCAAACAATCATATGATTGAAATTCAGATGGATTTCAAGAACCATTCAATGGTTAAGTGAACTGATTTTGCGGCAAATTTTAGAACAATTTGGCATATTAATATAACAGAAGGAACCTGGCAACTACTTTCTAAAATCATACATAAAATGCAAAAACTTGGGATATGCAAAAATGCTTATGCACAGGATGTTCAATTTCAACATTAAAACATGAATAAAATCAATTTGTTACCTTTGCTGCACAGGAGGAATTCCTTCCTTCTCCTCGACTCGTTCCTTGATCCTATCAATCGTATCAGTTGGTTCAATGTCGATTTCAATTTCTTTTCCAGTAAGAGTCTTCACTTTGATCATAGTTCCTCCTCTAAGCCTCAAAACCAAGTGAAGAGTTGATTCCTTCTGGATATTGTAATCTGCAAGAGTTCTACCATCTTCCAATTGTTTACCAGCAAAAATCAATCTTTGTTGATCAGGAGGGATCCCTTCCTTGTCCTAAAAAGGTAAATACAAAAATATTTATATATTATTTCATCAATTCACAACAAAAATCAATAAATAACAAAGAAAACCTGAGAAACATTAGAGAAGCTAAACAAGTAGCTCATTAGAATATCTAAAAGGTAAAAAATCATTACTTTGTCAATGAAATTTTAACTTGTATCAGTAATAATCTATTCTATATAGAGTTACATCAAAAGGATATTAGAATTTTTCATTGGGGCATAAACTCAAAACAAATATAATTCAAAGCCTAATACTAAAATATATAGTGATGAGATATAAAGCGTTATTCGAATATGTAACATGTAATTGCCATAGCAGAAGCTAAAAGAAAGAAATAAAGAAAGAATCGTCAATTTTCCGACAAAACAAACAGACCCAGAAAGAAATAAGGATAAATTAGAGAAAAGAGTACCTGAATCTTGGCTTTGACATTATCGATTGTGTCGCTACTCTCAACCTCGAGAGTGATGGTCTTGCCAGTGAGGGTCTTGACGAAGATCTGCATCTTATCTTAGCTTAGCTTATTTTAGCTTAGATAGCTTTGGTTTCTGCTTCTCTGGTTTCTGATCGGAAGAGAGGAGACTTTTAAGAGAGAGATTGAAATCAAACGATGGGTAGATTGGGGGTTGGACTGTGGGCTTGTTTATTAAGGAAGTTTTCCAAATTCCATACTGATCAGGTAAAAAATTGGGAATCCAATTCCCATCTCCTAATTGGAGATAGAGGAGTGTGCAATCATGTGGGGCCTACAACAATATTTCGTTTGGATTGGGATGTGAGACTGAGATGGGTTTTGATTGTTTCATTTCGCGGTGGAATTCTAATTTCGTTCAATTAAGGCCCCAAATCGGTTTAAACCGACTCAAATTGATTCAAAACCGCAGTTTTACTCTTATAATTTATTAAAAAAATTATTTTATTTTTTATTTTTAAAAATAGACTGTTATATTTTCATATTTTCAATTTGTTACGTTATCTTTCCCTTTGTCCATTATTAGCTAATTAATTTAGATGTTAAATGCTTATGAAATGGCATAAATGACTCTATATTAAACAATATCCTTTTTCTCTTTCTTTTATAATTCATCTTCTTCGATAAATCCTTGAACAATCGATCAACCTATAATGAACCAAACCTGAATCAAGAAGAAATGAACAAATGAGGACCTATAAACATAATGCAATCACAGATTTAACAAAAATGAAAAATTTTACGTATTTTTGCTAAGATCCAAATCAAGAGTCCAACTAAATGCATCTATTAAAGAAAAATTCAAATGTATTCATGGCACTATGGTTAATAAAACTCATTTTACTGTATTTATGAATTCATGGCCTATAAAGTACTCATTGCAGGAGAAAGCCGGTGGGTTGATTTCATCACAAACACTCAAATGATTCCAACAAATTACAGTGACATGGCTGCGGTGGACTTTGTCAAAGTTGTTTCCTCTATGAAAGAGAAAGTATGATTAATCACTATAAATTTGGTGTACATATGTAAATCAAAATCATTCATAAATTTAAATATTTTAAGGAGATAATCCGAACAAACACCTTAAACCAATACAATTAAAGTGAGTTTTTAGTTTTTTTTTTTCCAAACCTTTAGGTTTTATTTTGCGGATGGCAATGTATGCCAAACAACCAAATAGCTAACCACAGTACCATGTACAATAACATGGCATATCTTAGTTTCATAAGTTTAAAGCATCTCTTGTCAATTTAAAAGAAAAATCAAAATTTTTTTTTTGCCTGTGGCGTGTTCTGAAAGAGAGAGAGGAAGAAGAAAATGGTATTTTGGTGAAAATTTTTCTTCTCTCTCCGTCAGATTTTACTTTGACTTGTAGTCTAAAATCTCAAATGTTGGATGGAAGGACAATCTAATGTAACGACTCAAAATACGAGAGTAAGATAGTCTTTTTAAAAAAGATAAGGGTAAACTAGTATTTTTTTTTTAAAAAAATACTAGTTTTAAAACCCTCTCGATGTGCGAAGCAAATTAAAAGATGAAATAATCTTTTATGACATCATTCAAAAATAGCAAAATTGTACATTAAAATGATCGTAAAATGCATTACAAAATTGTATCTCATTGAGATATGCTGAAAAAGTTGCAATGATAAGAAATGTATTCTTAATTATCATGTGAAGCCTTTCACCAAGGTATGCAATAGGAAATATCATACATGGTATGACCTACACAAAAAAAGCAAACACTATTAATGTATTTTTCAATAGCAATAACAATTTTGAGAATTTAGCTAATTATATTGAAATATGAAATTAAATATTTTTATTTTATATTTATGATTTATTATAAATGATTGTTTATTTATTTGAAATATTAACATATTATACTCATTTAGGCCTCATTTGGTTGGGTGTAAGTGAACTTGGGAACTTGGAGTTCCCAAAAAGTGATAAATTTTATCATGTTTGACTCCCAAAAATAAAGAACTTTCCGAGAAGTTCAAGTGTTGAATTTCCTGACCGTACGAGAATTTACTTCCTCTCCTTGACCCAAGGAAGTGCACTTCTCAACCTCCACAAATTTGATAATGTCTAATTTGCCCTCTTTTCTATTTGACACTCATCGTTAAGGTCTCCAACTCTCCAAACCCCTATCTTCAAAAAAAAAAAAAAAAAAAAAAGAAAAAAAAAAAACCTTCAAATCCTTTCTTCAAGAAGCAAACTAGAGGAATTTCTGTAGATCAAAGGAATCCAAACCTCAAGTAGGTATCTCTTCAATTTCTTATTAATTACTGATTCTTTATTTGGTTATAATATTTCATAGTTTGAGACTTTTTGATTGCTATTAATATGCTCTTTTCTTATTTATATTCTATTTGCTAGATCGTTATTTACATGAAATTGATTTTTGTGTTGTTAATCTCTTCATATAGGTTTGTGTTTTTTACCATAAAATTTACATTCTCATATCATATTATGTGATAATCATGGAAAAGTTCATATAGGGTTGGCTCTTTAGAGCGCTTTGACAGGTGTGTGATATGATAGAGTCGCCACCTTAATTTATTTTTGTTTTCGAGGAAGAACTAAGGAAAAAATCCCGTGATGTACTCCATTTTCAGTTTGCCTTTTAGGATAAAAGCACTAGCCTCAAATCATAGGGTTCGAGGACTAGGTTTTTAGCTTCTTTCAAAATGAATCAACGGTTTGGGTCATAATTAAGAAATCAAAATCGGCGTTTTGCATGAATGTTAATTTATCGATGCATGAACATATTTATAATGCATGGCAATATTAAAAATATAGTGCATTAAAGTAAATAAAGCAATGAAGGGTGTAATTCGAAGGGAAGCTCGACTCTAGCCTCGTTTATCGAGGATTCTAGGTCAGTTTGGTTGGGGCCCGCTACTTAGGCTGAAATCCGTAGGTATGCCTTCATACCTCGTTTGTATGAAGATCAGGGCGCACGAAGTTCTACTATCGACTAGGATGGCAGGGTTTTGGAGGTGCCACTCAGGGAGTGGACTTAGAGGTGTGCCGGCCTTTAGTTGAAAACTGGTTTTATCGATTTTACTGGACGGACCGGGCTTAGTATGCCGGACAGACCAGGCTTAAAGCATGCAATGTGCTGGACATACCAGGCTTAATTGACTAAGTTTAAGTTTAGAGGTTATACCCTAATGCTTGTGATGCGACTGGATTGGAGCTCCACGGTGTTAATCAACCAAAGAGGTCGAGTCTCTCTCCAAATAAGCTAAGGTAGGGCACGGGGACCTAAATTATAGTCTTGTATTGAACTGGTGTTAATTAACAAATTATTAATTAATTTTTAAATTAATTAATAATAAATTAATTAACTAATAGCTTTAGTCTAAGGAAGACTAAAGTGTGAGTGAAAGTCGAAAGGATCGACTTTTGAGTATCAAGTCGAGCCTTAAACTCCACTAAGAAAGAAAAGCAAGGTCGGACTATATTGCCTTAGAATCGCAAAAGGGACAATGAGAGTCATTGAAGCTTGAGAAGCGCTTAATCAAGCAATAAGAGTTGCTTGAAATGAGGGGGGAAGTGCCATATTTATAGGCCAAGGGGTGCTGAGTCAAGGGGCACGGCAGTACCGAAGTGTGACATCCTACTCCGAGTCGAGTCTTAGCATAGAGTTGAGTAGGCGAGTTGAGTCGAGTTGAACCAAACCCGGTTGGGGTAGAATGAGATTATAAGTGGACTTATTTGAGTGAGAGAAAAAGATTAAGCATGTGGGTGAGGATTGATTTGTATTAAAAGATTGAGCTTGGGTATTAAGTTGTAGCCTGTTTACAATTGAGGTACCATTTAGGAAGTTTTCCATAAAATCCTTTGATTTTTTATGGCCTACCCGTAATATACATTTTCACTTTCCCATTTTCATGTTTATCTTCATCTTCTTCCTTTCCTCTTCCACCTTCTTTTCAATTTTCATGGTAGTTAAGCCTTAACTTCAACTTCTCTTTTATCCAAGTAAGTAAACCTTTTTGAAGTTCATAATTGAATCATTTGGTGCTATTATTTTAGAATTCATAAGAATTCTTATTTATAGGTGAAGGGAGTTCTAAGAGTGTAGAGAAAAGAAGTTAAAGAGGAGTTCAAGCTTTTGGAGTAAAGGTTTGATATCTCTTGTTATTTTTCATTTTCTTTGCATGAGAATTGTGTGGTGTGTTGCTATTGAGACAATATTGCTTCATGTTGAGTGGGAGGACTGGTAATGGTGAGAAAACAGGGGAAAACAGGGGAGGTATTGAATAAATGAAGTAAATATTGAGGTTATGTTGAAACAGGTTTTGCTGGAATTTTTCCAGTAACTTCATCTTGATTTTGACCCCATTTAGTGATGGAATTAGGAAGTGTCATAGAAGAGTTATTTGTTCCTCTATGTGTTAGCTTTACATGGGTTTTTGAATCATCCAAATTGGAGTTGTATATTGAGAGATATGACCAAAAGAGTACAGACAGTGCAGGCTGGAAGCGCGCGCGCGAATTGCATGATGAGTTCGCGTTACCTTCTCGCGCTCGCGAATTTGACCTACGCGCTCGCGACTTTCACCTGAAACTCTCTGACTCTTATTTAGCACATCTCGCGCTCGCGACTTTCAAGTACGCGGTCGCGACTCGTGCTCGCAAACTCTCTGACTCTCATTTGGCACATCTCGCGCTCGCGACTGTGAAGTGCGCGCTCGCGTACTTGGCTCTTGGCCTGTAAGCGATCGCGACCTTCATAGCGCGCTCGCGAATTTAGCCTGAGAACACACTGTCTCTCATTTGGCACTTCTCGCGCTCACGACTTTCAAGTACGCGGTCGCGACTTGTGCCCGATAACTCACTGTCTCTCATCTGGTGTATTACGCGCTCGCGACTTTGCAAGGCGCGCTTGCGACTTATGTTTTCATGCACTTTTGGACTTCTTTTTCAATGCAATTGTATTTCTTTGTTTCACTTATATGCCTCAAATCATTTTAACATCAAATATAACATTTGAACATGTATCAAAACAACATGCAAGCATGCAAATGATGTGAAATCAAATATACATTATGAATTATGAAGTTATGAATTATTCATGTGATGTTGTGTTATATTATTGACATACCAACATTATGCTCCATTGAGGTTAGGTAGAAACCATGTAGATAAGGCTATGTCGCGACATAGGATAGCAGATCTGCGCCCCATACAGTTTGGTACTCCGGCTACAGGCCGTTGAGTGGATATGATTATATATCGGCCATAGCAGCCAAGCATACAGTATTCATCCAGTTTCATACAGTTTTTCTTATCACTTCGGTTTCACTATAACCTTATGGAGCCATACAGATATCTTGACATAACATTTCATGAATTATACAGTATTATAAACGGTACAAAGGATAATCAAGGTATCATGAAGGTATCATAACATGTGTGCTTATATGTGCCATATGTGTTTACATGCTTATTTCTATCTATGTATGTGCTTGATTGTTTTTTCATTTGTTGAGATATCCACTGAGCTTTATTTGCTCAGCGAGTTACCTGTTTAACTCGCAGGTTTTGAGTTTGACAGTAGAGAGTCAGCTTACAACTGCTGCAGTTCATCTGTAGAAGACTCAGTCTTCAGGGTAGCTACTCATACGGATGTGTATTTTTGTTTATCCTTTTTATGGCATGTACAGGGCACACAGTTGGGCCCATTTCATTTTGTAAACTAGTATCATGTTTTGTAAATATAAAGTACATTATTTTTGTATACAGTATCAGCATGCTATTATATTTAATATACATTATGATTTCAGCATGTCAGACCATACAGTCAACCAATTTGTAGCGTCTCGGTCCGGTTCATTTGGGTTTACGGGTGGACCGGGAAAGGGTGTTACAAATTTTGGTATCAGAGCCTTAGGTTTAGTTTCCCCGGGCTTGCATGCATAAGTCAGTATAGTGTACATGCCATGACTACTCTGATGAACTAAGCAGTTGTTATTCTTTTAGGAGGATGTCACAAGAAGGTGAGAGTGAGTCACACGCCTCCAGGCCAGTGGAGGGTGAGGCTCCAAGAGCCCCAGGTCAAGAGGTGTTGTTAAAGCAACTTGCAGATACTTTTCGACAGATTGCAGGGGTGATACCTCAAGCACCAATAGTAGTAGAAAGGGAAAGAAAGCCCCCACTAGAGAAGCTTCAGAAATATGGGGCGAAAGAATTCAGTGCTAACAAGGATGACAGTCCAGAAAGAGCTGAGTATTGGTTAGATGGGACATCAAGAGTCCTGGAACAATTACAATGTACACCAGAGGACAAGTTGGTTTGTGCCACATCATTGCTCATAGATGAGGTATATACCTGGTGGATTACTGTTCAGCAGCGGGTATCAGCAGAACAGCGTACATGGCAATTCTTCTTGGATGAATTCAAGAAGAAGTTCATCACAGAGGCTTATCTAGATGCGAGAAGGAAAGAATTCTTATACCTGAGACAGAACAGAATGTCAGTTGCCGAATATGAGCGAGAGTTTACCAGGCTCAGCAGATATGGTAAGGGGATAGTGGCTACAGAAGCCGAGAGGTGTAAAAAGTTTCAGGAAGGCCTGAATGATGAGATTCAGATGGGAGTGGTAGCTTCCAGATTCAGAGAGTTCTCAGCTTTGGTAGAGGCAGCTCAGGAGATAGAGCGAATTCAGGCCAGTCAGCGTACCAGACGCCAGCGGTCTCAGCAGAGGAGAGACCAGACTCAGAGTGCACCCAGTACCTATCAGTCAGAAAGCAAGAGATTCAGAGGTGCTAGTAGTTCAGCTAGTGCTAGACCTTCCTTTAGCCAAGGCACAGCTAGGGGTGCTAACATGCCAGCGGTATCAGTTGTGGCTAGTTCTGCCGGTGGTAGTCGAGGTTCAGGCAGAGGCACCAGTAGAGGCGCAGGGTCAGCCGGTTATACTTTTCCACCTTGTGAGCATTGTGGCAGACGACATGGTGGAGATTGTTGGTTGATGACTGGTAAATGTTGGATATGCGGAGCATCAGATCATCAGAAGAAGGATTGTCCTAAGAGGGCAACAGTCCCTACACAGTTCCTAGCAAGCAGAGGGAGAGGTGAGAGCTCCGGAGGGCAGAGACAACAGTTAGAGACTGTGGACAGACCTGATACAAGAGGTCCAGCCAGGGTCTATGCTATGCGAGCCAGAGAAGATGAGGAAGCTCCAGATGTAATAGTTGGTGAGTTTTCCTTATGTGATCATACAGTTTATGCTTTAATTGATCCTGGCTCATCTCATTCATACATTAGTGTACCTAAACCTTGGGTTAAAGGGTTAGAAGTTGCATATGTGAGTCAGGGTATGTTGGTTACTAATCCATTAGGAGATGTAGTACAAACTCATACAGTGGTCGAAGGATGTCCAATTGTTATTCATGGAAAAGAGTTTCCAGGAGATCTTATGGAGTTGCCATTTAGAGAATTTGATGTTATTCTGGGTATGGATTGGCTATCCAGACATCAGGCTATAGTTGATTGTGCAAAGAAAAGGGTGACACTATATACAACAGCAGGGGAAGAGATTACAGTCGTCGGGAAGCGGAGAGATTTTCTGGGTAATGTGATATCAGCCATGGCAGCAAAGAGATTAATTCAGAAGGGTTGTGACGCATACTTAGTATGTGCATTACAAGCAGAGAAAGAACAGTCAGAAGTGCAAGATATACCAACAGTGTGTGATTATCCAGATGTATTTCCAGAAGAGTTACCAGGGTTACCACCAAGGAGGGAAGTGGAGTTTACCATAGATGTCTATCCTGGAGCAGCACCAGTATCAATTGCACCTTACAGAATGGCACCAGCAGAGCTAAAAGAGTTAAAGATTCAGCTACAGGAGTTATTGGATAAAGGCTTTATCAGACCTAGTGTATCACCTTGGGGAGCACCGGTATTATTTGTAAAGAAGAAAGATGGATCATTCAGACTGTGCATTGACTATAGACAGCTGAACAAACTGACAATCAAGAATAAGTATCCATTGCCTCGAATCGATGATTTGTTTGATCAGCTAAAAGGTGCAGGTATGTTTTCTAAGATCGACCTTAGGTCGGGATACCATCAGTTGCGAATAAAGGAAGAAGATATCGCTAAGACTGCATTCAGGACCCGATATGGTCACTATGAATTTTTAGTCATGCCATTCGGTCTCACAAATGCACCAGCGGTTTTCATGGATCTCATGAACCGCGTGTTTCATTCATATCTGGATCAGTTTGTGGTGGTGTTTATAGATGACATTTTGGTCTACTCCAGAGACAGGGTTGAACATGATAAACATTTGCGGATTGTACTTCAGACACTGAGGGATAAACAGCTGTATGCCAAGCTCAGTAAGTGTGAGTTTTGGCTGGAAGAAGTTTCTTTCTTAGGACATGTGGTGTCATCGGAGGGTATCAGAGTGGACCCTAAGAAGATTGAAGCTATTGTTGATTGGAGACCACC
>NC_143159.1:12238683-12341296 GCF_041381405.1 Jatropha curcas
AGTTGTAGAATTAGGAGTAGAAGAGAAATATGCATGAAATGCTGAAATTAAATAGGCAGGGTTTCGTTATTACCTGAGTTAATCGGCGGCCGCTTCTTAGCTTCAGCTTGAAAACTCCGGATTAAGCTCCTCGTTAGGGGAATATTAATTAAAATTAATTTAATTTAAGTGGCCAAGTATCACAACAGCAGAATACTAAAAGCCTATACTAAATGCAGAAAAGTAGTAAAAGAACCGCAAGGAGCGTAGGGGAGAAGAGAGCGTCCGTCAACACAGACTGAGTGAGTAAAAAAGTCGCACCGGGACTGTATTTATAGGGAAAAACGGGTTGGAGGGCAGCAGCTGCCGCCGTCGCCGTGGAGGGCGGCAGCTGCCGCCGCGGAGGGCGGTCGCTGCAGCCGCCGTCGCCGGCGGATTTGCTAGTCTTTTGTTCCAAAGGCTTTTTCGGGAGTTTCGTACCTCCAAAAAATATTCCGGGACCAGTTCCGCGATCCTTGTAATTTTTCGGACGTTTCAAGTACCATATTGGCATACTTTCGGTAACTTCCGAATGGCCTCCGGTCTGGCCGGACTGTTTGCAGTCTGGAAAAATAGGCTTTTTGAGCCTCAAAATTTGAGTATTCACATCGAGCTGGAAGTTCAGTCGGCAAGGATTATCCGGGAAAGCCAGATCAGCGAAGCAGATTGGGCTAAGAATTATCATTTGCAACTCTTGGGTATGGATGAAAAACGATTGCAAGCGATCCACCAAACTCAAGTTTACCAGAGAAGAATGGCACGGCATTTTAATAAGAAGGTTAAAGACTGAAAATTGGAAGAAGGTTGTTTGGTCTTGAAGGAAATTAGACAACCAGTCATAGACCCACGTGGGAAGTTCCGTCCTCATTGGGCTGGGCCCTACATTCTAAAGAGAATACTGTCTGGCGGAGCCGTCATTTTGACTGATTTAGATGGTTTGGAGTTCACGAATCCATGTAATTTAGATCAGTTAAAAAGATATTATGTGTAATTATAATCATTGCATGATGTAAAAAAGAGCTACATTAGACCTGATTCTCCTCGGAAAAAAAGAAATTATGTATCGGAGATATGTAGGCAACCCTCTTTGGGCGCGGTCTAAACATTAATGAAAAAATCATTTCATCATTCATTCTTCTTTGGCAAAAGAAAAAAAAAAAAAAAAAAAAAAAAAAAAAAAAGAGGAAAGAAAAGAAAAAAAAAGTGAAAAAAAAAACCGCTAAGTTGAAAACTCGAAAAGGGCGGCTTAGGCAAAAGTCGGGGCCCGCTAAGCTGAAAACCTGAAAGGGCGACTTAGGCAAAAATGGGTAGCTCGCTAAGCTGAAAACCCGAAAGGGCGGCTTAGGCAAAAATTAGAGCTTGAATAAATAAAGTTGGAAAATGTTTGGAAAGCTTAAAAGTCAAATGACATTCCGAATTAAAGCAATAAAGTCAAACAGGTCGAAGTCAAGCAGAAAGCAAAAGAATCCAAGAAAAATAAATAAATAATGAAGTCTAAGTCCAAGTCCAAAAAAAAAATAACAAAGCATACATCCAAAGCCAAAGAACAAAATCCAAAATCCAAAGTCAAAGTCCCAAATAAAAAGTCAAAAAAGTCAAAATAAGGGAAAAACAACAAAAGTCTAAAAGCTTATAAGAGTCTAGGTGTCCCGTCGCCTCTGTGGGGCAACATCCTCCGAGTCATCCCTAGCCGCTGAACTCTCTCCAACCTCGCCTGTCCGAGGAGCCAACACAATCTCCTCATCAGTCCCAATCTCATTATCAGCGTCAGCTTGAGCCCAACCTTCAAGTACACTCAGCAGTGCGTTCCTCCTTGGCCTTTCAACCGGCCAGACAACGGCAATGAACCAGGTCCGATACTCAGGAAAAGTCTGAACACCGGCAGGATTAGGTGAAGGCCTAACCATGTGATGGTCTCTAACCCAAGCCCTAAGGACGGCTCGGGTAACACCCGGAGTGATGACTGAATCAGCTGAAGTGCCATCTACAATTGGGACAGTCTGGTCTATCCCCATCTGCCTCAAAATGCGTAAAGCGCAGTACCAAGTACAGTGTGTAAGGCCTAAAAGGTAAACCCGAGTATGGCGGGAGCTAACCTGGATAAAGTGGGTGATGTCATACCAGGAAATGAACCACAGTACCTCATTTGGACCCAACTCAATCAGCCATGAGGCCCATGCATCAGTAGACGGGTGTGTGATCAAGATCCTCCTTGTACGGTACTGGGCGGGGCTATAGGGCAAGAGAGTAGGAGCAGCAACCACTTGGAGGTGGTCCTTTAACCAAACCTGAGTAATGGATCCTTTCTATTACAAAGGAATGAACCAAAAGAAAGAAGAAAAAAATAAGAAAAAGGAAAAGGGGAAATACCTGGAGAATAGTCGGAGAGACCGTCCAGTCATCGAAGCCTAAAGCAGCTCTGTCAAGGCTCCTGATAGTCTCTGCCAGCACAATGCCGCCGATGCAACCCATATCCTCCATCTGTCGAATCATGGGGCAAAGTCACAAATCCCCAAAGCCTGGGTCCTTGTTGAACAAGAAACCAGCTAATAAGCAGAAAACCAAGGCCCGCATTCTCAACCTCACACGGTCTGGGTCGTCTGATTGAACCTCTGAAAATTCGTCAATCAGGGGCAGCAGAATTGCTTTCTGGTCACCAACAATCATGGCCCTAGCTTGTGGCCGGCTGAACTGAAACAGGCTTTCAAACGACCGAACATACCCAATTTTGACCTCATGCTTAACTAAAGGGGCATTGGGATCGCACCCTATAATAGCGCAGAATTCCTCAAAAAGAGGGCACATCTCCTCCATCATGGCCCCGAACCGAAAAACGTGGGCCTCCGGGTCCCAAAATCTGATACAGGCCTGTAAAAAAAAAAATCCCAGTCTATAACCACTCCCCTAAGGGTAGCAATAGGAGATAGACCGTACCTCCCCAAATTGATCTTTTCTACCTTGGAGAGACTCTTAGTCCAATTGTGCATGCTGTGGTTATAAAAGGGATTCATTTTTTGAAAAAAGATCAGAAATTGGAAAAAAAATTGAGAAAAAAAAAATCCCGATTTTTTTACAAGTCAAAGTGGATAATCATGCATACATATAAAATTTTCAGTACTAACCAAGTGCAAGTACAGTACAGAAATACAGGCAAGGAAAATAGCCAAAAGGCGAGTCTTCTGGACGCGTCCGATTTTCGCCTTCAAAATTTGCTTTTCAGACAACCACCGACTCCCATAAATCATTTTTATGGTTGCCGGTGGGGGGCAACTGTGAATACTCAAATTTTATGGCTCAAAAAGCCTGTTTTCCCGGACTGCAAACAGTCCCGCCGGGCCGGAGGCCATTCGAAAAGTTCACCGAAAGTATGCCAATATGGCACTTAAAACGTCCGGGACGTCGCGAGGGACCCAAAGGTACTCCCGGAATAATTTTTGGAGGTAAGGAACTCCCGAAAAAGCCTCTGAAACGAAAAAAACTAGCGAGCGGACAGGGTTTCGGTGGTTCTGACCGCCGTCGCTGGCGGTTCAGAACCGCCCTCCAGGGGGGTCAGAACCGCCCTCCGGCTTGTTTTTTCCTATAGATACAGCCCCAATTCGTTCATTTTCACTCACTCAGTCTGTGTTGACGGACGCTCTCTTCTCCCCTACGCTTCTTGCGGTTCTGTTTACTGCTTTTCTGCATTTTCATTTAGCTTTTATTGCTTTCTTGCTTTGTTAATTGGTCACTTAAGTTAAATTAACTGTAATTAAATATCCTAACGAGGAGCTTAACCTGGAGCTAAGAAGTGGCCGACGATTGACTCAGGTAATAAATGAAACTCTGCCCATTTTAATAATTTGCATAATTTCTCTTCTACTCCAATTCTGAATTAAACTGCTGCATAAATGCATTCACGTCATCAATTTGGCAAATAAACTGCCTCAATTAAATAAGATTAAGCTTAAATGCTCGGTTAATTAATAATCGTGGTGTTAAAGCCTAAATCCGACAATATTGGCTAAAGTATCTAGTCAATTAATGACTATGGTATAATCACCTTTATTTCGAACAGTCCGGCTTAAGTCCAGTTAATTAATAATTGTGGCTAAATAGCCTTAATTAACCACGTTTTTTTTTTGGCAATAAATTGCCTATATTGCAATTCAATTGATAACTTTTTGGCAAACAAATTGCCTATAAATAAGATTATCTATTTTTAGCGACAAATTGCTTAAATCGAAGCTTTGGAAAAAAGCCTTGAATTAATCAAACTTTTGGCTAAAAGCCTTAAATCAATCAATTTTGGCGACAATCGCCCAATCAACACTTTTGGCAAATAAATTGCCTAAATCAACCCATTTTAGCTAAAAGCCTTCAAATAATCACTTTTGGCAAACCAATTGCCTAAATCACATCAACTTTTGGCAAACAAATTGCCTAAATCAATCTTTTTGGCTAAAAGCCTTAAATCAACACTTTTGGCAATAAACGTCTAATCAAATCAATCAATTCTTTGGCAAAATGCCTAAACAAAATGCACGAAGCATACACACACTCATGCATTAAGCATACGCATTCAAAGCCCTTTTAAAAAGGCCTATTGAACTACGTCGGCTTTGATCTCTCATTCAAACGAGAGTACGTAGGCACGTTTGGGGTTTAATCCCAAGCGGCAAGTCGAAATCACTTAAACATTTCATTGGTCCAATTACATCATCTACCTTGCAAAGCATTCATTCATTGGTTAGTTCATCATGTAACGCCCCATTTTTCCTGTGTTTCAATAGTAGTTTACCGGTCTGTGAATAGTACCACCGGTCCGGAAGTTGGTATTATTTTTTGTTCGGAAAAAATTACTATTTATGTTTTATATTTTATTTAACATTTTTGGAGCATGTATGCATGGTTTTTATGGGTAGAAAGTAAGTAAGGAATATTTTTGGAGAATTTAGATAATTAGTGAATAGTGAATTATGGTGTTATATTAAGTAAGGAAATTTGAGCAATTATTTTTTTATGGAGGAAAATTAGAGAGTTTTGTGGAGATAAATAATATTTTGAAGGAATTTAATTGGAGAATATTTGGAGAAAAGACCAAAACACCCTCCAATTTGGAGAAAAGACCAAAATACCCCTTAGTTGCTTTATTAAAAGCAACTATCAATTATTGAGCAACACTTTGTCCTTCTTCTCCTTTTCCTACACGTTTCCTTCTCCTTCTTCTTCTTCTTCTTCTTCTTCTTCTTCCTTTTCTTCAATTCTTACTTAGTAAACACCCATCCAACTTGATTTAAGTCATAAATCTTAGAGAGTGAAGCTAGAGAAGTAATCTTTGGTGACTAATTTCAAGGAATTTGGTGATTTTCCTACTTGGGTCAAGTAAGTGATTTTATGATAATCTCATTATTTTTGGGTTTAGAGTTGTCTTTTAGCATATACATGCTTAATCATGCTCCAATTACTTCTTTTATTTGTTTTCTTTGTTTGATTTTGAGTTTCTTACATGTAGAGGGTGGAGAGCCTTCTAACAAAGATAAGGGCAAGACCAAAGCTTGAGAAGCTTTGATTAAAGCTTGTTAAAGCTTGTTTTGAAGGTTAGTGTTCATAAAACACACTTACCTTACTCAAAATTTTGATTTTGTGCCTTTATGCTATTATGTGTATATTTTGAGCTTTTGTATGAAATGATTGATTTGTTGAATTTTGGTTGCCATTACATGCTCTTGGATGATGTTTGATGAGTATTTATGTTCTGGTAGACATTTCTACCTTGTATCTTTGTGGTTCATGTTCCTTTCATGGCTAAAGTAAACTGAATTTGGGAAAAACGTGATTTTGAGT
Organism: Jatropha curcas; assembly: GCF_041381405.1. NCBI lineage: Eukaryota > Viridiplantae > Streptophyta > Magnoliopsida > Malpighiales > Euphorbiaceae > Jatropha > Jatropha curcas. The sequence continues at coordinate 12,244,525 of NC_143159.1, forward strand.
GAGATTTAGGACCATTTTTCAATCCTTTCTAATTTCCATTTGTGTCTGAGGCTTTCATCAAAGTTGTAGTTCTATCTCTTAGCTTTCCAACCCATCCTCTTGTGTCCAATTTGGAGATATATAACTCAACTTATGGCTGAAACACTCAAACTGACTCTGTTTGTGTCGGGCCACATGCATCATTGAATTGAGTGCCCATTTTGACCACTATAATGACAAGATTAGGTTCTGAGTTCTTCATAAAAGTTGTTGCCCTGTGTCTTGAGAATTCTCTCGTTCTGGATTGGTTTAATTTGAGTGTTTGGTTTAGTAGGAATTCAATAAACAATGGACTTGGTTCTACTGAATCAGGTCTGGTCTGTTGGTTTGTGTTCCTAGCTTTGTTTTGTTATATTCCATATTGATCTAGGCTATGATCCCTTCATAACATTTGTAGGCTTTTGTCTTAGCTTTCTAATGACTCTGATTTCATTTAATTTGGAGACCCATAACTCAAGTTATGTTTTAAAAACACAGTAAAGGTCAATGTTAATTTTATGCTGGAATTTTTCTATGTTAAGTCATTTTGTTTAAGTATGAGAATTTTTATGAATTACTTAAGTTTAAATTAAGTTTTTATTATGAGAAGACTAAAGAAAATGAATTTTATGAGAAATGTTTTTGGGCTCTAATATACTTGGTGTGGATTTGATGCATGATTTGATTTTATTATGTATGATGAGCATGCTCGGCATTTGATGCCATTATGATAAGAAGCTATGATCATATGCTAGGCACATGGGTGTCTTATGTTAGGGCGGACGCTCTCTATATGTTATGAAAAGGTTGGCGACCTAAGGTCATTATGAATAAGCTATGAAAACTTATCTGCTTCTTTTTCTCCTAAGTGTATGTGAGCCCTTATACAATATTTTTAAGGAAGTGAAATAAATGAGATCACATTATGTTAATAACTCTTAGTTTACCACAACGTATTTGTGATATCAAATGAATTTTTAAAGCATGATGTGTTGGTGTACATATTCAAATTTAATGATTTTATGTATATAAATGATTTTTTTTAAGTATGTTGTCATCACAAAATTGGTTTCTTGTGTTTTATGAGCACCACTGAGTTTTATACTCAGCGCGTTGATTTTATCACGCGCAGGTTGGAGATTGTGCTTGCTGCTTAAAGACCTGAAGAGTAGCATTAGAGCTGAAGAGATATTTTGGTAGTTACTTAGTATTTTTTTTTTTTTTTTTATAACTAAGAATTATGGCATGTATAAGTATTACATTTTTGGAGACTGTATTAGTTAATTTATAACTTAAGCATAGTGTTGTAAATTATTTTGGTGTATATATATTGGGAGATACACTTGGACTTATTTAATGGTTAGAACATTAGAAGTTGATATGTTTAAATGAATGTATTGAATTGATGAATATTATAATGTTATTGAGGATATGAAATGATAGAAGTGCTATTGTGTTGTTATTGGAGTTTGATGGGGTTTGGAGTTTGGATTTGGGAGTGCTTTGTATTCATATGTTTGGCAACTTCTAGTTTTTAAGGGAAACTCTTGCAGTTTTTCTGTAGGACTCTCCCAAATCATTTTCAAAACAAAATATTCTTACTTGCTAAACTTATGACTACTAAGTCACTTCTAATTCATAATATGATTGTATGGTTTATATGTAGGTTAGGACGGTGCCTCCGGCACCGAATGTGGCATCCACCGTCGGGTCTTTCGGGATCGGGCGGCGGGTGTTACATTTAGTGGTATCAGAGCATAGGTTTAGGCGATTCTAGGACTATATGCATATATAGGAATTTATCTATTTTGAAGTGAGAGTATGAGTAATTTAAGTTAAATACATGCCATATTGATTTGGTTTGGAACTTCTCTCTGATGCGAACCTTTTGGTCTTTGTAGGAGTTGAGTGATGTCTCAACATCTGTCTGATGAGGAGGTGGATAGTTATGTTCCTCCTAGTGGTGGTATTCCTGTTGGAGATGTCGCTAGTGGTGCTGTGGGTTCTGATGCGGAGCACGCCTTGAGGGTGGGGCAGGCTGCTGCAGGTCCTGCTGGGCCTAACTAGGATACATTTGTTCAGCAGTTAGTTGCTGCTTTGAGGCAGGCAGCGGGAGCTGTTCCCCAGGCTCCAGTTGCTCCAGCCCCTGTTCCAGTTCGTCCCCCTATTGAGAAACTGAGGAAATATGGAGCTGTTGAGTTTATGGGTAGAAAGGATGATGTGGCTTCTGCAGCAGAGTATTGGCTCCAGTTTGTGGAGAGGATATTGGAGCAGATGCAGTGCTCACCTGTAGACAGTTTGGTTTGTGCCACTTCCTTATTGAGAGAGGAAGCTTACCAGTGGTGGGATACTGTATCACGGACAGTTAGTGCTGAGTAGAGGACTTGGGACTTCTTTCTTTCTGAGTTCAGACAGAAATATATTGGGGAGCTTTACATTGACCAACGTAAAGCCGAGTTTTTAGAGTTAAAACAGGGCAGAATGTCTGTGGCTGAATATGATAGAGAGTTCATCCGGTTGAGCAGGTATGCTACTGAGATGATTCCTACTGAGTCTGATAGATGCAAGCGCTTTAGGAAAGGCTTGCATGATGAATATCGCATGCATCTAGTTGCTCATCCTCATACATCATTGTCTTCCCTAGTGAAGGCAGCTTTAGAGCTTGAGGAAGTGAGGAATGAGCAGCAGGCTAGGAGGCAACGGAGTCAGCAGGGTCAACAAAAGAGGTTTCAGGGTATGGTATCTGGACAGACTTCTGGGGCTCAGTCTAGTAGTAAGAGGCATAGAGGTTCATCACAGACCTGGTCTAGATCGATTCAGAGACATGGACAGGGTACTCATGGCAGAGTAGCTCTACAGACCACATCTGTTGCTAGTGGTAGAGGTGCTACATGGATTGATATTCCGACATGTACTTAGTGTGGAAAGAAGCATCCCGGGGTTTGTAGGAGATTTTCTGGGGCATGCTTTCGATGTGGGTCTACAGAGCATTTGCTTCGAGACTGCCCTATGACTTTGGCTAGTGCAGCTCCTCAGGTAGGGAGGTCGGCTCCTTATGTTTCGAGAGGCAGAGGCAGAGGCCGTGGTGATACAGGAGGCACTGGGAGTCAGAGGCCAGTTTCAGAGACAGTGGAAAAACTTGAGTCTAGAGCACCTGCTAGAGCGTATGCTATCCGGACTAGGGAGGAGTAGGATGCCCCAGACGTTATCATTGGTACATTCTCTCTCTTTGATATTTCTGTATATGCTTTGATTGATCCTGGCTCTACTCATTCATATTTAGGCATACATGTGGGTAGATTGGGTAATATGCATGTTGATATGTTAGAGCATGGTATTGAGGTTACTAATCCCTTAGGTCATAGTGTCGTAGTTAATCGAGTGTATAGAGATTGGCCATTGGTAATCTATGGCCATGTGTTTCTGGGAGATCTAATAGAGTTGCCTTTCCAGGAGTTTGATGTGATCTTGGGTATGGATTGGTTATCTAGACATGGAGTTATGATTGATTGTAGACTTAAGAGGATTACACTCCAGACTTCATCTGGTGAGGAGATTGTAGTTGTGGGTGAGAGGTCGGATTACCTCTCTAATGTTATTTCTGCTTCTACTGCTAGAAGATTGATCCAGCATGGTTGTGAGGCCTACTTAGCCTGTGTACTTGCTCCAGAGTCAGAATCTCCTAGTGTCCATGATATACCCACAGTATGTGATTTTCCGGATGTGTTTCCAGAGGAGTTGCCTGGTTTACCTCCTAAGAGAGAGGTTGAGTTTGGTATTGAGGTTATGCCTCGTACTGCACCGATATCCATTGCTCCGTATCGGATGGCGCCTGCTGAGTTGAAAGAGTTAAAGATACAGATTCAAGAGTTGCTTGATAAGGGTTTTATTCGTCCTAGTGTATCTCCGTGGGGTGCTCCAGTATTGTTTGTAAAGAAGAAGGATGGATCACTTAGATTGTGTATTGATTACAGACAACTTAACAAAGTTACTGTGAAGAATCGGTATCCATTGCCTCGGATAGATGATTTGTTTGATCAGTTGAGAGGAGCTAGTGTATTCTCGAAGATAGATCTGAGATCAGGTTATCATCAGCTAAGGGTGAAGGCATCAGATGTACCTAAGACTGCTTTCAGGACACGCTACGGTCACTATGAGTTCTTGGTAATGCCGTTTGGTTTGACTAATGCTCCTGCAGTGTTCATGGATTTGATGAACCGGATCTTTCATCCTTACTTAGATCAGTTTGTGGTTGTGTTCATTGATGACATCTTGGTATATTCTCAGACTAGAGAGGATCATGATCACCATTTGAGAATTGTACTTCAGATATTGAGAGAGAGACAGTTGTATGCTAAGCTGAGTAAGTGTGACTTTTGGTTGTCTGAGATTGCTTTCTTGGGTCACATTATTTCTGTTGAGGGTATTAGAGTTGATCCGAAGAAGATAGAGGCAGTTCTTGAATGGAAGCCACCGAAGAATGTTACAGAGATTCGGAGTTTCTTAGGATTGGCTGGTTATTATAGAAGATTTGTCAAGGGATTTTCTCTCATTGCGGCTCCTTTGACTAGACTTCTTTAAAAAGATATCAGATTTGAGTGGAATGATAAATGTCAGAATAGTTTTGAGAAGTTGAAGACGATGCTTACTGAGGCTCCAGTGTTGACACAGCCAGTTTTGGGTAGACCGTATGATGTGTATAGTGATGCTTCACATCATGAATTGGGTTGTGTGCTTATGCAGGAGGGTAAGGTAGTTGCTTATGCTTCTAGACAGCTTAAACCACACGAGAAGAACTACCCTATTCATGATTTGGAGTTAGCAGCTATAGTCTTCGCTTTGAAGATTTGGAGGCATTACTTGTATGGTGAGAAATGTCATCTATATACGGATCATAAGAGTCTCAAATATCTGCTTACTCAAAAGGAGCTTAATCTGAGACAGCGCAGATGGTTAGAGCTACTTAAGGACTATGACTTCACCATTGATTACCATCCAGGTAAAGCTAATGTGGTAGCAGATGCACTTAGTAGGAAGTCCTTGGTTGCTTTATGTGCTATGAATACTCTATTATCTATAGCTAGTAATGGTGCACTCGTGGCAGAGCTTATGATTAGACCTAGTCTACTTCAGCAGATTCGAGATGCACAGAGGGATGATGAGACAATTGCCTTGTGGAAAGACCTAGTCAAAGATGGAAGGAAAAAGAGATTTATGATTAAAGATGACGACTGCTTGTGCTTTGGGGATCGGATTTGTGTGCCTAAAATTTCAGAGCTGAGGAAGAGTATCTTAAAGGAAGCTCATAGTAGTCCCTATGCTATGCATCCTGGCAGTAATAAGATGTATCAGGATTTGAAATCACAGTATTGGTGGCCGGCAATGAAGAGGGATATCACAGATTATGTGTCGAGGTGTTTGACGTGCCAGCAAGTGAAAGCAGAGCATCAGTTTCCTTCTGGTTTGTTACACCCTATTTCTATTCCAGAGTGGAAATGGGATAAGGTTACTATGGATTTTGTGACTGGATTGCCTTTAACTCCTAAAAAGAAAGATGATGTATGGGTAATAGTTGACAGATTAACTAAGTCGGCACACTTTCTTCCTGTTAGAACCGACTTCACCATGGAGCAATATGCAGAGCTGTATATAGATGAGATAGTGAGATTACATGGGGTTCCTTCTCCCATCATTTCAGATAGAGATCCAAGATTTACTTCTAGATTTTGGAAGAAGCTACATGAGGCCCTGGGTACTAAGCTGAATTTCAGCACAGCTTTTCATCCTCAGACAGATGGTCAGTCAGAGCGGGTTATTCAGATTTTGGAGGATATGTTAAGAGCTTGTGCTATTGAGTTTGAGGGCAGTTGGGAGAAGTACATTCGACTTGTAGAATTTGCCTACAATAACAGTTATCAGTCGAGTATTCAGATGGCCCCTTTTGAAGCACTATATGGTAGGAGATGTAGGACTCCACTGTATTGGTCAGAATTGAGTGAGGGCAAGATGGTAGGTCCGGATTTGATTCGGGATACAGAGGAAAAGGTCAGAATTATCAGAGATAGATTGAAAGCAGCTTCAGATCGTCAGAAATCTTATGCAGATTTGAAAAGGAAAGATATAGAGTATGCAGTGGGAGATAAGGTTTTCCTTAAGGTATCTCCGTGGAAAAAGATATTGCGATTTGGAAGAAAGGGTAAGCTTAGTCCTAGGTTCATTGGTCCATATGAGATCATTGAGCGTGTGGGTCCATTAGCCTATGGACTAGCTTTACCACCAGACCTGGATAGGATACATAATGTTTTCCACGTATCTATGTTGAGGAGGTATCGGTCCGACCCATCACATGTAATATCAGTGGAATCTGTGACTATAGAGCCAGATTTAACTTATGAGGAAGAACCAGTGAGGATACTTGCTAGGGAAATCAAGGAACTAAGGAATAAGAGAATTCCGTTGGTAAAGGTTCTTTGGAGAAACCATAAGACCGAGGAAGCTACATGGGAAAGTGAAGATATTATGAGACAACAGCATCCTCAGTTGTTTAATTCAGGTGAATTTCGAGGACGAAATTCTTTAAGGGGGGAGAACTGTAACGCCCCATTTTTCCTGTGTTTCAATAGTAGTTTACCGGTCTGTGAATAGTACCACCGGTCCGGAAGTTGGTATTATTTTTTATCCGGAAAAAATTACTATTTATGTTTTATATTTTATTTAACATTTTTGGAGCATGTATGCATGGTTTTTATGGGTAGAAAGTAAGTAAGGAATATTTTTGGAGAATTTAGATAATTAGTGAATAGTGAATTATGGTGTTATATTAAGTAAGGAAATTTGAGCAATTATTTTTTTATGGAGGAAAATTAGAGAGTTTTGTGGAGATAAATAATATTTTGAAGGAATTTAATTGGAGAATATTTGGAGAAAAGACCAAAACACCCTCCAATTTGGAGAAAAGACCAAAATACCCCTTAGTTGCTTTATTAAAAGCAACTATCAATTATTGAGCAACACTTTGTCCTTCTTCTCCTTTTCCTACACGTTTCCTTCTCCTTCTTCTTCTTCTTCTTCTTCTTCTTCTTCCTTTTCTTCAATTCTTACTTAGTAAACACCCATCCAACTTGATTTAAGTCATAAATCTTAGAGAGTGAAGCTAGAGAAGTAATCTTTGGTGACTAATTTCAAGGAATTTGGTGATTTTCCTACTTGGGTCAAGTAAGTGATTTTATGATAATCTCATTATTTTTGGGTTTAGAGTTGTCTTTTAGCATATACATGCTTAATCATGCTCCAATTACTTCTTTTATTTGTTTTCTTTGTTTGATTTTGAGTTTCTTACATGTAGAGGGTGGAGAGCCTTCTAACAAAGATAAGGGCAAGACCAAAGCTTGAGAAGCTTTGATTAAAGCTTGTTAAAGCTTGTTTTGAAGGTTAGTGTTCATAAAACACACTTACCTTACTCAAAATTTTGATTTTGTGCCTTTATGCTATTATGTGTATATTTTGAGATTTTGTATTAAATGATTGATTTGTTGAATTTTGGTTGCCATTACATGCTCTTGGATGATGTTTGATGAGTATTTATGTTCTGGTAGACATTTCTACCTTGTATCTTTGTGGTTCATGTTCCTTTCATGGCTAAAGTAAACTGAATTTGGGAAAAACGTGATTTTGAGTGAGATTTAGGACCATTTGTCAATCCTTTCTAATTTCCATTTGAGTCTAAGGCCTTCATAAAAGTTGTAGTTCTATCTCTTAGTTTTCCAACCCATCCTCTTGTGTCCAATTTGGAGATATATAACTCAACTTATGGCTGAAACACTCAAACTGACTCTGTTTGTGTCGGGCCACATGCATCACTGAATTGAGTGCCCATTTTGACCACTATAATGACAAGATTAGGTTCTGAGTTCTTCATAAAAGTTGTTGCCTTGTGTCTTGAGAATTCTCTCGTTCTGGATTGGTTTAATTTGAGTGTTTGGTTTAGTAGGAATTCAATAAACAATGGACTTGGTTCTACTGAATCAGGTCTAGTCTGTTGGTTTGTGTTCCTAGCTTTGTTTTGTTATATTCCATATTGATCTGGGCTGTGATCCCTTCATAACATTTGTAGGCTTTTGTCTTAGCTTTCTAATGACTCTGATTTCATTTAATTTGGAAACCCATAACTCAAGTTATGTTTTAAAAACACAGCAAAGGTCAATGTTAATTTTATGCTGGAATTTTTCTATGTTAAGTCATTTTGTTTAAGTATGAGAATTTTTATGAATTACTTAAGTTTAAATTAAGTTTTTATTATGAGAAGACTAAAGAAAATGAATTTTATGAGAAATGTTTTTGGGCTCTAATATACTTGGTGTGGATTTGATGCATGATTTGATTTTATTATGTATGATGAGCATGCTCGGCATTTGATGCCATTATGATAAGAAGCTATGATCATATGCTAGGCACGTGGGTGTCTTATGTTAGGGCGGACGCTCTCTATATGTTATGAAAAGGTTGGCGACCTAAGGTCATTATGAATAAGCTATGAAAACTTATCTGCTTCTTTTTCTCCTAAGTGTATGTGAGCCCTTATACAATATTTTTAAGGAAGTGAAATAAATGAGATCACATTATGTTAATAACTCTTAGTTTACCACAATGTATTTGTGATATCAAATGAATTTTTAAAGCATGATGTGTTGGTGTACATATTCAAATTTAATGATTTTATGTATGTAAATGATTTTTTTTAAGTATGTTGTCATCACAACATTGATTTCTTGTGTTTTATGAGCACCACTGAGTTTTATACTCAGCGCGTTGATTTTATCACACGCAGGTTGGAGATTGTGCTTGCTGCTTAAAGACCTGAAGAGTAGCATCAGAGCTGAAGAGATATTTTGGTAGTTACTTAGTTTTTTTTTTTTTTTTTGTAACTAAGAATTATGGCATGTATAAGTATTACATTTTTGGAGACTGTATTAGTTAATTTATAACTTAAGCATAGTGTTGTAAATTATTTTGGTGTATATATATTGGGAGATACACTTGGACTTATTTAATGGTTAGAACATTAGAAGTTGATATGTTTAAATGAATGTATTGAATTGATGAATATTATAATGTTATTGAGGATATGAAATGATAGAAGTGCTATTGTGTTGTTATTGGAGTTTGATGGGGTTTGGAGTTTGGATTTGGGAGTGCTTTGTATTCATATGTTTGGCAACTTCTAGTTTTTAAGGGAAACTCTTGCAGTTTTTCTGTAGGACTCTCCCAAATCATTTTCAAAACAAAATATTCTTAGTTGCTAAACTTATGACTACTAAGTCACTTCTAATTCATAATATGATTGTATGGTTTATATGTAGGTTAGGACGGTGCCTCCGGCACCGAATGTGGCATCCACCGTTGGGTCTTTCGGGATTGGGCGACGGGTGTTACACATCAACCTGACATGGTCTCGGGACTATGCCTTAAACATTGGGATAATTAATCTAGTAATTAGGTTAATTAAAATTGGAGTCAACTTAGGGTTTTTTCCTAGTTTACCCTAAAATAATTAAACATGGTGGCGACTCACACATTCACGTGCATTTCTGTCCTTAGTCATATTCATTATATGCCTATTTTTGGGGGAGGGGTTCACAGCTTCGTGTTGCTCATATTTCTGCTAAAGGACAGCTGGCAGATATCTTTACAAAGGCACTATCTAAACCTTTGTTTCTTGTCAATAGAGTCAAGATTGGTGTGTGTTCTGGTACCCCAATCTTGAGGGGGCGTGTTAAGCCAGCTGTCAAAAGATAAGAGTTTGTTATACTTTGAATTTGTATTTGTATTTCCTAGATTAATGCTTAGCCCTGATCTGTTGTAACCACTTATATTATAAGAATACCCTACAGTATCAATACGAATAACAACTCCTCTTCATCAATTCTGTAATTGTTCTAGAGTAGTGACGAGCATCGTTCTTGTATCATTGAGAGGAAGCTAGTCCTAGGCGAGCATGAGCTTGGCTCATTCTCAAATGTGTGAGTACTGATAATCAACTCGACTGTAAGGAAAATCATTGATTTAGTTGCCACAAATGTTACTACGGGGCAATCATGATATTATAGATATAAGGTTAGCTCTTGCATTTCTATAACTTATGCAGATCTATTGGAGGAGATATTGGGAATATGGGAGTCATTGATTGAATATTCTATATTGTCTAATGGCAGTATTTGAGCTCAAAAATTTTTTGAATGTAACTTTATTTTTAGTGATACATGGTAGTGATAAATTATGATTCGCACTGAAATTGAGGATTATGTCTAACAAATTAGTAGAACTAGAAGGGTTAGTGCAACCGGTGTCTTACATCTTTTTCTTTGAGTAAGATTGAAAATATACTATCGATTTGGTCAAAGATTTGGAGGTAGCTAACCAGCTTGTGCCCTTAGAGGTGCAAGAGATGGAATGGTGGGACTAATGTTTGCAAGGATCAAGGTGGAATCCATCATTTTGATTCTGATCCTAGTGGCAGCCATTGCGATTTTAAGGTCATGGTGGCATGAGGGATGGTAGCTTTGTTGGCATTTATAGGATAAGGGATGGAGGCTTTGGTGGACGTGATAAACCTAGGGATGTCCTTATATCCAATCTCTGTTTGTTGATGTCATTTTACTTATTTTGCTTTTGTCGTTGTATTGATGGAAATAAGGTTTTATAGTAAGCAACATTGGTATAGAGATTATAGAATTTCAACCGTTAGAGGACCTGTTAAAAATGGAATGGAAGGATATTGAGAAGGGAGTGAGTTGTGTGTGTTTTGGCCCAACTCCATAGTGAGAGAGAGTTGTTTTTTAGCTTTAGAGTATTTTGGACTTTTTATCATCATCTAACGGAAACGAGCCTGGTTTTAGATGGAAAGACTATTTAATGAGATAGAACCAAACTTTGGGACTAAAAACATGATATACAAAAGTATGAATGAGTTGAATAATTTTGCAAAACCATAGGGATGAAAAAAATATTTGCCCTTTTAATTAGACATGGTCAGTTTAAAATTTTTAAGATGTTGAACTTGAACTGGCCCTTAAACTGTCGGTTTCATTCTGGTTCTGGTCGATTTCGTTGCGGTTCCAATGAACCAACAGTTTTGATCACGGTTTTTGGCGATACGTATATATTTTTTTAACGTATATATTTTTTTAAAATAATAATAATTCGATTCTAAGGTTATATATATATATTTTTAAAAAAATAATATGAGTTTAAATTATATTGGTGAACTTTATTTTAAATAACTTTGAGAATGTTCATACTCACATGTAAGAAATAAAATTAATTAATTTTATAAAATAATCAAATAAATTATCATTTTATTTTGTCTAAATGTTATTAATTAAATAAATTGTTAGAAAAATGCTTCAAACAATGTAAGTTTGAACTAAGTAAATAATTTAAGAGGAAAAAAAAAATATTAAACTTCGATTTGCATCAAACAATAAAATTTTAGATTAAATATTTCACTTTTTCTTTACCATTTTATTTTATTTTGATTTTTAACCTTCAGAAAAGTGTATTTAAAAAAAAAAACCTTAAGTGTATCACGTAGTAAAAAATTATTTAGACTTTTAGAGGTGTATTGAATGTACTAAGTGATTATAATTTTGAAATTAACAATAAAAAATTTACAGTTCGAATCAGTCTAGAACTGACGATTTTGGGTTAATTATGTTCAGATTTTATCATTTATATGAACCTTAACCGGCTCTTGAACGCCAATTTTAGTTCAAAATTTTAAACCGACGATTTTGATTTGATTTGATTTCAGTTCATCGATAATACGGTTCGATTTCGGTTCAAATTGAACAATGGGTATGACCATTAATAATTTATCAATTACCACACTTTCTTTCTTTATTAATAATTAAATAATTAATGAAATTAAGAACAGTCAAACGCCAGAAATGGAATTGAAATAAGAATCATAGGCGGAAGTGAAAATCAATCCTAATTCCTATACTAGGTAAAATTAACCATAACAAATAACGATGGTGTCTTCCCTTTCAATCTCTTAGTAACGTCGCAGTCTCTCAAACATTCTGCTCTTTCCTCTCTTCGCAATCCAATAATCTTTCCTCTCTTTCTGACGCCAACAGGAACAAATTCTATTCCTAGACAGGATTTTCAACAATAAATAGATTTGTATTCCATATATACGCCGCCGCTCCATTGGTAAAAGAAGGAGGAGTTATGTGGAGAAGGAAGAAGATGAAGCTGTGCTTCACCTTCTTCTTTTTCTCTTGTTAGAATTCATGGCTTCGTCTTCTCAGCATCGCTGCGTTTTCGGTAAATTAATTATCTCTCTTTGGTCTTATTAATTGCTTTGGATTTATTGTCTTGCAGCTGCGAATTTGAATTCGGAGCTGATTTGTGAGATTTGAAGTTTGTTTGCTTACTTTATCGTTGTTGGTTTTGTTAGTTCTATTTTCTTTTCCTTTTTCAGAATTATATCTTTTTTTTTTTCTGGTTTGCTGTATGGTTGTAGTTGGGAATATACCTTATGATGCAACTGAAGAACAGCTTATAGAAATCTGCAGAGAGGTTGGGCCTGTGGTGTCTTTCAGGTCAGGATATTTGTCTTTAATCTTGAATAGTTAAAATGGAGCTCTTATTTACAATTTTTTGCCCTATTTTATATGAACGGTTGCAGTTTTTGAAAAGGTTTTGTCTTTATGGTTCCTTTTATTCTATCTTGAATTTCAATCATTAGGGAACCTAGTATTAACTGGAGTTTTTGCATCAAACATCCAAATTTCTCAGGAATTCTCTTATGAAAATTGAGGTGTCTCTGTGTCAGTTCTACTTTGGTTGGCACTTTGTTTTGGTAAAAGTAATCAAAGAAGAAGAGGAATGGGAAAAGGGAAAACATCTTGAGTGAACAATTAATGGGATACGACTCTGCTTATTCTGAATTGATGTTTAATTGGTAAATTAGGAGGAAAAAATTTCTATTACCTAGTTAGATGAAGTGATGCAACATATTTGAATATCAATACTTGTATGTGTTGGTAACTGAAATGGTGTAGAATCATTTGGCTATTGTATTTCTGCTGCAAACAGCATGCTCATTACTGCTTATGGGCAATATTTCTCGCTAAAATCCTTTGTAGTTTTGTAGACACTTACATTGAGAAAGATTCCTGAAGTGAAAACAATGAATTGCAATGCCAACAAATAATGATATCTTTGAAGCCAATATCTCCATATATGTAACACCTCACAGGGGTTCGACCCAGTATTCCTAATTGTCAGTTCTTCTGAATCTTCTCACAAGTTGGGGCCCGTTTAGGACTTGGTGCTTCCTGCACACTAGGACTGTATTTGGTTTTTAATCATTTAGCCTGAAGGATATGGTTCTAAAGAAGCTAGTTAGCAATGTCTAGTTATCTGCAACTATGTTTTGCCAAACCAAGATTCTGTTGTACTAGTAAAGTTAGTAAAATGAGTATAAGATGATGAATTGTTATTGAAACAAATATCCAGTTGGTTTGGACAGTGATTTGTGAAAATAAATTTGTTGAATTTGTTGCAAATGATGGAAGTATAACTACAGATGTGACTATAAGATCAAGACATAAAGGTCATGTTTTGATAAAGCAAAGAGTAACAGCTGCGGAACAGTTGTTGGCTCATTATTTAATTACTGTTGCCAGTTTTTAAAGTCCTTATCAAGGCATATCTGCCTGACAATATTATAGTCTCTATAAGAAAAAATATGATAATTAGACAAACTTTGTGGTTTATTAGTTCTCCCATAGAGTGGATGGTTTTGTTTTTGAATTTCGAGTAAAGTGATCTGCTTATATTTCCAAATTCTTATTTTCCCCACCGTGGAGGTAAATTTCTTTTCTTTTGTCTCAAATTATTTGTGTTTCCTTTCGTTTCAGGTTGGTCATCGATAGAGAAACTGGGAAACCAAAAGGTTATGGGTTCTGTGAGTATAAGGATGAAGAGACAGCTCTAAGTGCTCGTCGTAATCTCCAGGGTTATGAGATCAATGGCAGGCAACTACGAGTTGATTTTGCTGAAAATGACAAAAATGCTGATAGAAACAGAGAGCAGGTAAAGATTAATTTTAAGACCTAGTTTCTGTTTTGATGGTTCTTTGGGAAAGGGCATGGGAGTTGATCTCCATGACCCTTACCTGAAATTACCTCCAGGAACACCAGCTAGTAATTAATGCCTAGCTCTGGAGCTTATTTGTCCCCTTTGTGTTTTCATTTTTCTTGAAGTCATGTCATTCAGATATTCTTGCCTTATTTTCTTATAATGAATAGCTGTCAAAATCATAGCACAAGACATCAGTTAGATGGCATGTATCCTTACTCTACCTGAGTGGTAGATGCCCATTTACAGCAGAGGTGCCCAGGCACATATAATCGTAATCATAATGCTACCTTTACAAGAATGGCATTTGTTGAATATAAAGTAATATCTTTCTTATGCTATCAATCTCATGACGTATTCTGTGGAAGGTATGTTAAACATTGGGATTGAAGATGTAGTTGTATCATAGGGAAAGAATATCACTAGGATGGACGGTGAAACTTCTTGAATGAGGAAAAGGATCTGATGACCCTGAAAGAATTGAGTGAGGAGCTGTGTGGAGTGCGAATCTCATACAGTTTATAGAGTGGCAATAAAGGTGATTTATCCATCAACTTTTCCACTATCACTCCTAAAAACAATGACTTAAAGGATTGGGTTAGGGCACTGCTGGTTCCCCAGCATGTCAAGTGATCATGAATATTGAATAGTAGATGCAATGTTGGACACTGTAGATGTGTATTGCCTCACACTAGAAGACTTGGATTAATGAGCTTTGTTATGTAATAGGTGTGTTGGTGCGCTTAAGGGCGGTAGAGTTTTGGTGAGGCATTGAGTATAAGCAGATTCACCCATTCGCTATCAATACACTCAACTCAGCTATGGTCCATGTATTTCCAATTTATTCTATAGATTCAAATTATTTGAGAAGGAGTTTGAATTTGTATGATTCTAACAACTATGTAGTGTACTAGTTAACTTTTCCTAGATATGTTTTGTCTTTATGTCATTGCAGTGTTTTTCAGCTCTGAGTTTATTCATTTCAAGTTCCAGTTTTTATCATAAGGTTAAAACACAAAGGCTAAGGATTACTAATACTTATTTATATTGCAGGGCCGTGGGGGTCCTGGATTGGCTGCAAATGTTGGTCCGTCTCTTTTTTATCCAAATTTCATATGCTGATTTATCTTTTTTCAAATGAATGAATCCTAACATTCTCTTTTCTTACTTTTACATTTCAGATACTCAGAAACAAGTAGGGGGACCAGCAATCCTTGTGGAATCTTCTCAGCATCAGCCGATTGGTCTCCATATAGCTATAACTGCTGCAACTGTGATGGCTGGAGCTTTAGGTGGTGCTCAGACTGGCATGCAGTCAAATCAAAATGGTTTACAGAGTCAGTCAGCATTAGCCAGTGATCCGTTAACTCTTCATTTGGCCAAAATGTCTAGGAGTCAATTGAATGATATTATGTCTGAGCTTAAGGTATTCATTTAAACAAAGCTCCTATTCAATCTGTTTTCACGGATTGCATTGATTGCTGATATAATTTTTATTTCTGTTTTGCAAAGGGAATGGCCACAAAAAACAGGGAACAAGCTCGCCAGTTGTTGCTTGCTAGGCCACAGTTGCCAAAGGCTCTTTTTCAGGTACTCATCCATTATTGCCTATTCCAACAACATAAGAGGCCTATTAATATACATAAATCTTTCAGTCTCAGAAATGTTAATTAGTCATAGACATTAGATTTTTTTTAAAAATTTCTTTTTTCTCCCTTATGAGGCATTTATAGACCTTAGAGGTTTGTCTGGGTGCTCACTAAAACCATTCATTCTGATGCATTCATTATTTTCATGGAACATAGCTGTTTTCTCTATGCTCTATCTGTTAATAATAGAATGGCTGTTGACATTTGATTTATGTACTTTCTTTTCGAATGAAATTTTGACCTTTGGGGCATAATGCTCAGCTGTTTCACTTATGATTGTATTCTGCGATGAATTTTCACTTTTGCAATTATATGGTTTGATAAATATTTGTCTGATATTTT
This sequence comes from Jatropha curcas, assembly GCF_041381405.1. Classification (NCBI taxonomy): domain Eukaryota; kingdom Viridiplantae; phylum Streptophyta; class Magnoliopsida; order Malpighiales; family Euphorbiaceae; genus Jatropha; species Jatropha curcas. Next base: position 12,260,682 of record NC_143159.1, read on the forward strand.
CTACAGGCACAGATAATGCTACGAATGGTGACGCCACAAGTAGTATGTTTCAATATCTCCAAATATATTTTTTTTTCAGGTGTTAGCTAGCAATTTACGACTAACAAATGCTTTTGGAATTTGCAGTTGCAGATGCCTAATATTCGGCAACCTCCAGGACAACCTGCACTTCATTCTTTGCAAGATACTCAGCTGGGTAAGCAGTCTGCAATTCAAACACTCCCTGGGCTTCCCTCCCTTGTGCAGAGGATGCACTCTGGTTTGGTGCCCAAAATGCAAGAAAGTCAATTCTCTGCCATGCCTCCAGCTTCTTTGATTCAAAACCAATTTTCAGCACATGCACAACCCATACTGCCTAGAACACAGATTCCACAACATGCTAATAGCAATGTTCCTCAACAAGCCACATTACCAGGCCAATCTGGACTTCCGTCGCTTCCTCCTGTACACCCTGCTGTTAGACCACAAATTCAGATGGGAAGTTTGTCATTTTTAAACAAACAAATGCCACCTTCATTGCCACAGCACTCAGCGAAACAGGTTGGAACTGCAAATTTTGGGCATACCTCTCAGAGGGTTCTTCCAAATACAGCAACACAATCGTCTATTTTATCTCGCCCTCCTTCGAATGCTGCATTTCAGGTACCAAAACTTTGCCTGTACCTCTTATCATCTAGTAGAGATAGAAGTAACAGAGATGCATGCTTTGAGAGGAAGTAAACCCCTCTTGCATTCACACCTGCCATATTGAGTGCTTAGTGATGGGTCACGCCAATTCCTTTTTGCTCATGTGGAGATAATTCTCAAATGGGCAAGTAATTGTTTCTATTTTGCAAAGCAAAAAAAAAAAAAAAAAAAAAAAAAAAAAAAAAAAAAAAAAAAAAAAAAAATAAATAAATAAATAAAAAAGGGTGTAGCAAGGTCATTGTCTCTTGTATACTTGTGTATATGGGTTGCATCTGATTACATTTTTTAATAGTGAACTTTTGTAACTTGGGTTTGAAATTTGTTTGGAAGGGAGGAATGGGTGAAAGGGAAATGAAGGAAAGAAAATAGAAGGGGAAGGGTGAATGGACAGAAATAGGAAGGTTAGGGAAATATAATGCTGCATCTGAATTCATGGATTTGAACGAAATCCGTTGTTTGGATTACTTAATATTTGGGTTTGATTGAAATCCATAACAAATTTTAGAGGCTTAAGCATGATAGACTTCAAATAACTTGAGACATATGCTATTCTAAATACACTTTATGCTATTTTTATTTAAAATTTTGAATTTAAAATTTATGATTTGAAGTCAAAATTCAAGAATCCAAATGCAATAGAAGAAAATTTTACCTTAGCTCCTCCATTAGTCTATCTGTGCGAGGTGGAGAGGAAGTGAGGTGAAAATAACCTAAATCACTCATTCACTGCTGCAAAATTTTTTTCTCATGGAAAGATGAAAGATGTTATTTGTTATCATTAACTTACTCTCTGCTTGCAATCCCTTTATTTTCCTCCATGCATACAGGAGAAGATAAAATAAGTTTCTTCACACTTAACCTTCTTTGCCCATACACTTCAGTAACTTTGTTTTCTTACTCCCTTCGTCCCTTTTGTTTGCAAATGGGGGAATAGTGAGTTTTGGCGTGTATGTGTACAGATTATTGATATGAGTGCATGCAAATGTTTATAGTTATTTCTATTAGTTAGTTAATTGTTTATGCTGATATCTTTGTACTGTGTAAACAGCCTGGCCCCCCAATATCATCAGGCTTGTCAGATGCAGTTGCCAACGATGCTGATAGATCTATCCAAGCTCCTGACAATATCCGCAGAAATAATGCATTTTTGCCTGTGCAAACCAACGAGGTCAATGATTCTAAAGAACCAGTGAGTCGTCCTTCAAAGCTGCTAAAAATGGATGATGGAAGAAGTGTGTCTTTCTCATCTGGGGCTTTGGATGTGTCTAAAGCCACTACATCTGGACCGTCCCAAGCATTCACAGTGCCTGCAAATCCACCTCCTAAGTCAGAGGAGTTGAAATATTCTGAAAAGCAAGTTTCTCAGGTAACACCAGTCATCCACGTGTTTTCCAGTATGCATTCACTAGTTTGATCTTTCAAATAGCAAATGTTCACATCTGTTTATGGGTTACGACACTTTATGCTGGTGGATATGAGGCAGCGTGAATTTCTACTTAGAGCATGCAGTGGTGCAGCCAGAAATGTGGCAGCATCATCCACGGACAGTAAAATTTTGCGAAGATATTTTAACAAAAAAAAGAAAGAAATTATTAGAAGTTTATTCAAAAGGCAAAAATGATGTAATTTATTTTCAAGGTAATTATATAAATGTATTTTCCCAAGGAAAAAAATGATTAATTTGGAAAAAAATTACTTCTGCTCTTTGCCAGTGTAGGGAGAAAGTGTCTAGTGACTTCAATTGCTACATAATTAAATTTGAGGTTGCAATTCATAAAATTTGAAGAATTCTGCAATTTTAAAAGGGTGTATAGCTTAGGAATTTTTGTTAGTAGCCCATGTTCTCCCTCTTCCCTTCTTCCAGTTGAGAAATCGGAAATAGCCTGAATTTTGGGTCCCAAATAATGTATATAAATATGGAAGCAATCACTTACATATCTAGAGCATAGGGGATTCTACAAAGGTCGAGTCATGAACAGCTATGGTTGTACATTAGTTAAGTTCTTAATATATTTAACTGACAAGCAATGTAGTGGCATGACATCACAATGGCTGTGAGATGAATAAAATTATCATCATTATTAATGGTAACTGTTTCGGGGCTCTTAATTCTTAGTTGGCTATACATCTTTCCTTATACTAACATAACTTCTATGCTTATAGTGGAGGATGGAGAAAAATTACACTGAATGCCATTTTTTTTTTTTTTTTTAAAAAAAGGGAAAAACATTTCTGTAGTGCATATATGATATTCTAAACTTGAAATAATCTTTAATCTGAAAAATGCTTTTTCTGGTTCCTTGTTTGTGAAGTTTAGATTGTTTCCGTTTTGCAGCCACAGCTTCCACCAGATGTGGAGTCTGCATTACTGCAGCAAGTGCTGAATCTCACATCGGAGCAATTAAATTCATTGCCACCAGAACAGAGACAACAAGTTATTCAGCTCCAACAGGCACTTCGGCGAGATCAGATACAACCATCATAGCAGGTGGAGGGAAATAGGAAGTGCTGATGCATTGTCTGTTGTTTTGCAGGAAAGATAGTGCCTGCTATTGATTCATCTCTAACCATCTCAATGCATGTAAAATGATAGTTCACATAAGGTCCAGTTTTGGATGTAAAATGCACAAGCATTATACCATCCATGTAACGTTTATTAGCAAATGTGAAAGAATCATTTATGAGAAAAAGGAAAAGAAATTTTGTGTAGCTCTTTCTTTAGCATTGGAGATCAACATTTTCAGTAATCTTTTTGGTTTTTATTTGACTTCGAATATTTTATCCCTCCTTCACTTCCCTTGTTGGAAATCACAGTAATATATGAATAAACATTACCGAACTTTGCTACATCATTATTTTAACACTCTGTACATCTCCCGCCAAATTTGGGACATTATCTGTAATTCAACTTATCGAGATGCACATATTTTAACCTGTTTTACTTCCGACTTCACGGAGAATCCCCATGATGAACCTAGCGATGATTTAGGTTCAGTATTCACCAATGTTGTTGGAAGCCAACTGGACTGGTTAAACTGGGAATCAGTTGGCCATCCGATTCGATTTGATTTCAACATTGGCTCAGGTTTCGGAAAAAAAAAAAAAAAAAAAACTTGGTTTTTCGATAAACTGGGTTGAACCGTTGACAAAAATGGAAAAAAAATGAATCATTTTTCAATAGAACCGAAAAAACAATGCTTTTTTCTGCTAAAATTGAAAAAAATCGGGTTTTTTTTTTTTAATAAAAATATGTTCATTTACAAAAAAAGTTTAGTTATTTTGTATGTATTTGGTATAGTTCGCCTGTTTGAATAACTTAATTTGTGTTTAAATAACTTAAATTTGAGCTTTCAATTTGGATTAAACAATTTGATTTGAATTTATGAATGTTGAATTATTATTTGGTTTTAAGTTTCGAAATTATTAGTTAATATTTTTGTACTTGTATATTTATTTTATTATGATATTTGATGAGAATAATATATTATATAAGTTAACTATTATGAAAATAATTTTATTGCACGTAATACGTGTGTACGTGTGTGTATATATATATATATATCTACTTATATAAAAATTATTTAAAGTTAAAAAATTTTGAAAAATAGAAAATTTGGCTGAATCGGTCCTATCTGTTCTAACCTTGATCCAGTCATGTGCCGATTCGGTCTTCGATCTGATTCTAACAAATCGGCAATAACTTGCACAACCTTGCTCCACTTATGTGAGCCTAGCGAAGCGTTGTTGGTCTTAAGCCTGAGAAAAGGAGAAGGGTTGTGGTAGGTTGATGACCAACATAAAATTAGTCAAACATATATTATGCATCCTTTAATTATATAGAACACAGAGCGTTACATTAGTACTTGAGTTCAGTGCTAAATGAGCAAGGGGTTCCACCATATCGCCACCTAGGTTGAGGAAGTATGAGCAAGAGTTCTCACACCATGGGTTGGTGTAGTTAAGAAAGTTAGTCCCTCCAGATTGACCCAGATGTGGTGTTAGACAGAAAAGGATTTTCACGTATTATTATGAATGCATGTAACGAATCTAGTCCAAGAGAGATATTTTCGGTTTGGAAGATGAACTGTAAGTACGTTAATAGGTAAGTCAATAGAGTTAATAAGACACTTTGAAGAAGAGAAAGGTTGTTATTGCATATTTGCCAGAGACTAAGTGGAAAGGTGAAAAAGGTTGGCGAAATTAGTAATACGGGGTATAAGTTGTGGTACTGTGGTACAGAAAACAACAGAAACGGATTGGGAATCACTATAGAACTGAGACTCAAGGATAAAGCGGTGGATATGCAGAGAATTGAAGATAGAATTATCTCCGTAAACTAGTATTGGGAAAGGAGACAGTTAACATCATTAATACATATACTCCTTAGGTGGGATTAAACGTAGTATCTAAAGCTAAGTTTTGGAAAGATGTTGATGCTTTAATAAAGGGAATTCCATACGAACAAATTTTTAGTTGAGGGGCTTTAAATGGACATGTATGTAGAGATAATTGCGGCTTTGACAAAGTACATAGAGGTTATGGCTATGACACCCGCGGGATTGCAGAGAGGAATGCTATCTTGGATTTTGCATTTGTTCATGACCTAGTCTTAGGTAACACTTTCTTCAGAAAGTGAGAATCACACTTGATCACTTTCAAAAGTGGGGTAACCAGATCCAGATAGACTTTATACTTACTCGAAGAAAGGATAAAGCTATGTGTAAAGATTGAAAAGTTATATAAAAAAAAGCCTTAACAATCAACATAGAATAATGGTATTAGGTGTGAAGAGTAAAACTAATATCAAAAAGAGAAGAGTTTAAGATAACCAAGAACTAAATAATGTACACTAAAAAATATAAACCAAATAGCTTTTAAGGACAAGTTATTGTAGGTGAATATATGGAACTTAAAAGCTAATGCGGAGGAGCTATGAAAAGAAATGTTGGGTTTTAAGAAAGTGGCAAGCGAAATGGTTAGTGTATCCAAAGAGTAAGGGCCTCAACCACAAGATTCTTGATGGTGGAAAGAGGAAGTAAAAAAGTCATCAAAGCAAAATGAGAGTAGTATAGAAGGTTATCCTAAGCATCTAGTGAGAAGGTCTTTAAAGAATATAAGAAAGCAACGCTAAAAAAGCGATTAGCAAAGCTACAGGTAAAACATTTGTAGACTTATATAAGTGCATTAAAGATTATTCCCATCAGGTGTTAATAGTAAATAAAGAGATCGAAAGAGATGGAGGTGCTATTTCAAACAATTATTCAACGAAAGCCAGGAGGAGGACTTTACGGACCTTCATGCCTCAGTGACGAACATAAACCATCGCTACACTCGTAGAATTAAGCATAATAAGGTCAAGGAGGCTTTGAAACATGTGAAGGTTGGAAAACAATGTGGTCCATGAAAATTGAAAAACCATGTAGCATTTACACACCTTATTTTTTGTAAAAATAGTAAAAGGCCGTTGAAGGTATAGCTTGAGGCGTGTCTAAAGAACACTGTCCTTTAGGATAATTCACTGACTTTGCATGTATCCCCCAAGATTCAATAAGTTCTATAGAATAAATAGGAAGCAGAGCAGCAGAAAGCATTAGAACCCAGCAAAAGAAGAAGGAAAGGAGAGAGCAAATGTATTTCATGTTTTTAAAGGCTGCGCAGTGAAGTATTTATAGCAAAATATCAAACTGTTAATAAGAAAATAGCGGGGCTGAAACAACTCAAATTTCTAACACATAGATCATCGGTCCGAAAATCAAAGCGATCAGATGTTCTGATCCCATTTTATGCAAAAAAAGGTTATATCACTGAGTCATTTTGAAGTAAAAATTGAGCGTTTATAGCTGGTTCTGTCTAAACCAGATTGTGTATTGTGCATTAACAGAATTATTTGGATTTGTTTTTGGTGGAGTTACTGTGGTAGAAATGTGGATATGGCTATGAAGAAGAGGTAGGAGTTGTGCCTTCCAAAGCAAATAATTTGAAGATGTTAATTTAATACTAAGAAAGGGGGCTGTATTTGTGACGTTGGGGGTTGGAGTAGAAAACATAATGCAGAATTACTGCGAAGCAAAAAGGTGCTCTGATACCAAAAAGCATTCCTTATATTTGATATATTGATTAAAAGGTTACATGGATTTAAATACAAGTATAAGAGATAAGAATCCCACAGTATAAGCTAACAATATTTGACTACATCTTAACAAACATATGAACAACTAACTTACAAAGAATATGAAGCCTTATCATGAATCACTAACTATGTTTTGGAGTTTTTTCATGTCAGTTGCTTGCTGATCTGTATTTATATTTTATTTGGAGTTTATTAACCTCATAAAAAAATTACTAATAAATTACTTTTTCAAATTAATATTTTTGTGGTCATTTTGTTTATAATTATCTAAAAATAATAATTTTATATAAAATATTATTTAAAAAAGTTAATTAATATTATTTATTTATATAATGCACTAATAAAAAATAATACATTCATCTTAAAGATTCAAAAAAAAAAAAAAAACATTATACATCATAATATATAAAAACAATTCATACCCTTAATAGTCATTTTTACTTTTAAACAGCAACCACTACTAAAATTTTATGAAACAGGAACATTCATCAGCTAGTCGCTCCCAGCTACCAGCTTTTATGAACAACTAAACCAAACAGACCCTTATGTTATAGATAGATAAATAGATTATCAATTGGTCAAAGCATATCGCATTTAATCAAATGGCAGGGATTCAAATCCCCATTTTTATTTATGTTGTGGGGTTAAAAATATTTTTCTTCTCGAAAACTTAACAATTCATTAATAATAAATATAAATTAACACTACAAAAAACAGTCGCTATAGACAAACAGTCACTAATTGTAGCGCTAAAAATTTTCGCGAGTTTGTTTTTCAGTTTGCGACTAGTGTACTACGGATTTGCGACTGATTTGCAACTACGTTTTTTCCATCGCAAAATTGCGCGCTTCAAAATTAGGAATAAGAGATCGATTTGAGACTGACAGGTTGAGTCGCAAATCGGTCGCAATTTTATTGCGAAGTAAAATGACGTCGCCGAGTTAAAAAATTGCGATCGATATTAATGACATTTGTTTTAGGGCTTTAAACGCCAGATGCCCTCTTTTTTCTTTCTTCTTCTTTCTTTCTTCTCCTCCTCCTCTCCTCTCCTTCGTTTGCAGCGCTGATCCAGTCCTTCCTGACGCCACTCCAGCCTGCTTGACGCCGCCATCTCCGCTTCATTGCAACTTCAGTCACTCCATTGTTATTTGGACACAAGTTGAGGTAAGTCTAGCGATTTTTTTTTTCGATTTTTTTTTTTTTTTGCAATTTTATGTGTTTTTATTATAATAATTTTTGGTAAGTTTTGTGTATTTGCGATTACGAATGAGGTACTGTTATTATTATTATTAATTATTTATTATTGTTATCATTAATATTAATATTAATATTAATATTATTATTATTATTATTATTATTATTATTATTATTGTTGTTGTTACTGTTATTGTTACTATTATTATTATTATTATTATTATTATTATTATTATTATTATTATTATTATTATTATTATTATTATTATTGTAATTAGGAAGGTTAGGCATCATGTGCACCGGTGAATCTCTTTCATCCAGGCCTTCCATGAAGCAAGTGGCCCAAAGATTGAAGCGGATTCAGCCTGCAACATCTTAACTAAAGCTTTTGACAATACATGCTTTGTAAGTTAACACTAATGAATTGTATTTTGCACATTTATCTTATCATTCATTCTGCATTATATTTTTTGTAAGGCAGCCCGCAGACTTATTCTTGGAATATGCTGTAGTCAATTAATTGGTCCCTCAAACTATATAAAAATCTGATATTCAAGTGAAAATTAATTTTGAATCTATCTTCTGTTCTTTTTAGTTTTTCATTGCTTTCCAATGAAAATATACTGGCACTAGAAGAGATGTCAGTAGTTCTAGTGACATATTTTCTTTTCCTGGGCATACTATTTGTTTTTGATGTAGCCAATGATTGGTGTTCTTATAATATTTAGGGAGCGCGAAATAGTTTACAATATGACAATTCACCTGACAAAGAAGAAGAAAAAAAGAGCCTTAAAACTCATTAGAAAAATATCAAGAATTTCAAGTAGTGCTATTAGAATTTTATGACAAAAAGATCCTTGCTTTAGATGAAAACTTGACCTCAAAGGAATGAAAGAGAACAATTGACATTAAAGAGTTTCCATACTTTTGTAGATGGTGGATTTATGTCATACAATTGTCCCTCTGACCGACCATTTTTAAGTGTAACGTTAAATTGTTTTTTCCCTATTTTGTTTGTCATTTTAGAAGACTTATCTTCTTTTCCAACTTTATGTTTTTCACTATTATGAAAGCATTAATATATATTTACAGAACTGAGGATGGAGGAAATATTTGAATAGCTTTGCTCTTTTTGAGACTTGTCAGATTATGTAGGAATAATTAATGAGGAATAGTTAGATGCAGATTATTGCTTTGTATAACAAATTGCAGCAGAACCAAAGCTGTGGCTATTGAGTTAACCAAAACTCTAATAATTATTGACTTCATTATCCCTTTTCATTATGCTTGATCGTATCATGATCATATAAAAGCCAGCTGATAAGTGTTATTTTTATAGTATTTTTATTGTGATTTTGATTAAAATTTCTATTACTTTTAATTTATTTAAATTAGTTTTTATGTAATATTGATATATTTTTATTTAAAAGCTTCCTTGAAACACAACTCACTTGATTTTGAGGAAAAATGTAGGGTTTGGCAAGAAAAAGGACAAAAATAAGGTAAAAACTCATTAAGCACGCCCGTGCTACAGCTACAGTGCTCGTGCTGTAATTACATAAGACTTCCAGAGGAGTGCACGCCCCAGACCGTGCTAATCAGCACGCCCGTGCTACAGTGCCCGTGCTAATCAGCACGCCCGTGCTGTTATTGCATAAGACTTCCAGAGGAGTGCACGGCCCAGCCCGTGCTACAGTGCACGCCCGTGCCAAGCAAAGAATCCTAAACTTAGTCAAAAGTTGCCAACCAACTTTCACTAATTTATGGAGCTAATCTTGGACAACTTTTCTCACATGCAAACCAAGAATCAATTCTATGCACATGGGTGAGTAATAATTGAAGAAAATGGAGACCAAAAAGAGAGCTTTACAACCTAACAAAAGAAGACTTTGATAATGAGACCATGTGGAATCCTCTCTCAAAGAAGTCTATAGAAAAGAAGAGTAGAGAGATAAAAAAAAAAAAGATCCCACGCACATATCCATCTCACACACTACACTCCACTCTTTCTTTCTCTCATTTTATAGTCTTGTACATAGTTTTATTTTCTTTAGAAGTTAAGTATTCAAGAGTTGTGCAAAGTTTCAAGGAAGCCATCCAAGCAATTTATCACTAGTTCTTATTTCTAAACTCTTAATCTTGTTTATTTCTTTCATTATCTTTATTGATTATGGAATATTTATCAAGTATTGTTGAGTTTTATTTAAGTACTATGTGTAACTAAACTCTTATACTAGGGGGTTTGATGTAGCTTAATCTCTTTTCCAATTTATGCAATTAGATTTATTTTTCCTTATTCAAGTTATGATTTATTAATGAACTTAATGCTTCTAGGCAGAATTTTACCCTAGATTGATTTATTTCAATTATCACTATCGGAAGAAGGATCTTTGATACGAAAAGGTTAATAAATCACATGAGAATAACAACTTGATGCAGAAGCTATATGGTTTGACTCATGGGGGGTTTTCATGAATTAACAACCTTAATTTATGGATTCATAAACAAACTACAAAACCTAATGATTTAATTCATATTTGATTGCGCTATTGGAAGATAGGTAATTAAATGGAATTAAAACATCTAGCAATACATCGGAAGAGCTTGTTAGTGAATTTAGAGTTGTTTCCCCTACTTGAATAATTAAATTGATTAATGAACTAATGAAATAAATTGGATAGAGTTAAGTGAAATCAAAACCCCTAGTAGTTTTACTTCCTTGATTTCTTCAATCAATAATTGCTTGCTTAAGTTCTTATTTTTACTTGTTAAATTTAATTTCTACAAACAATTTCCTCAATCATCGTTTAAATAATAACAAGATAACATAATTTTGGTACTTGGATTACAATCCCTGTGGATACGATACTCTACTCATCATATATTACTTGTGGCGATTCGTACACTTGCGAAATAAGCTGTCACCAGCGAACCAACAGTCAGTACTCATATAAACTCTTTATCAAGTAAATATAACTCTTCATCAATGGCTTCTTGGCCGAAAAGAGAGGATGTAAATTTGATGCTTGAAGCAGACAAACCCCATTTTTTCAAGATAATTCTTCAAGATTCCATTCGTGGTGGGAAGCTTGTAAGTTTTCATTTTTTTTTATTTATCTTTACGTGCCAACACTCTTTCGACATGTTTGGTTCTTTAAAAATGTTATCAGCAGTAGCCACTTCCGTCTCCTGATCCCGATGCTGCAGACGATACCTTGGTCACCCCTCCCGGCACTACAGCACATTCAGCAGGTACTCCTCCCGGCAATTCGACATCGGATCGTGCAGATGAGCAACTGCGTAGATTTGATTTTGGACCTTTTTAGTTTTTCATTTGTTTTGTGACATATTGCTCAGTACAATAACAATTACATTTTTATATTGTTTTTGAATTACGTTTGTGATATATATATAACAAACACCCAAAGATCGCCCGATACTAAACATTTAATTAACAAATAGGAAATTATTTATATTATCTAAATTTAAATCATATACAGTTACTAAAATTGTATTATTATTAAGATCTATAAAGATCTCAGTAATATTTAGACTAATATTATATATTGTAATTAAAATATTATTTTCTCTTAAATTTACAAAAATATGAATGTAATTCATTTAAGCATGATACGTGGCATTGTTATACCAAGAAGACGACTATTTTGAATAGTCCTTTGGACCAGTAGCCCGCACCTCTGGGTTTCTAAATATTTTATTTTTGTAGCATTTACTTGTGCCTGGTGTTTTAATTCTTTAACTTCATGTTTTAAAATCCTAATTTCTTTGTACAAATCTTCCAGTGACATTTTTGTTTCTACCCTTTTATTTTTATTTAATATGGTCGTTAAATCATAAGTGTTAGTTTGAATTTTAGGTATTATAGGTTTTACTTCTTTATCTTCTTCAAAACTTCTAATTAGTTTTCTAAGAAGTTGACTTTTAAGATCATTATCTGTTAGACTATTTACTACTTCTAAAAGTGTACTTTGTTCTTTAGTTAACATATTTATTGATTTATCCGAAGAACTGGTTGTTGAACCAAGTTCATCAATTTGATGTTCACTTTCTTGTATCTCAGAATCTGATGTATCAGAAGTAAGATACAATTCATGAATTTTATTTATCACATCATCTTCCAAATTTAATTCATGCAATTTTTTATTGAACTTACAAAATTTAGATGTGTGTCCTTTCTTGCCACATTTAAAACAAGTTAAATCTTTATATGAAGTTTTAGCAGACTTTTTATATGGTTTTTTACTTTTAGATTTCCTATAATGTTTAGGTTTTTCTTTACGATAATAATTATCTTTACTGGGTTTAGACCTATAATGTTTTTTATAGTGTTTCTTAGAGCTGGATGGTTTAGAGCATTGACCACTACATTGCTGTGTAGGTGTTATGCTATAATCAAATTGTTTACAAAAACTTCCTAATTCTTGTTTAGTCTTTTTTAATTCATACTTTAAAGTTCTTTGAAGTTTTAAATCTTGACAAATCTGTAATCCTTCTTTCTGAATTATACTTATTAGTTGACCATAAGTTAGTTTATTATAAGGGATTGGATTACCATGTTGTTGTTTAATATAATTCCTAACTCTTTCCCCTAAAAAATAAGGTAAACCAGCTAAGAATTTTTCTTTCCAAAACGCTTGGTTTGAGTCTTCCCTTAACATTAATCGTGTAAGAAAAGTGGTTTTATATAATTGAAATTGGCCTAAGTGTTTACATTTTAAATTACTTAAAAGTTCAGCATTTTTATCTTTTATGTGTGATGGATCGCCTATAAAATGTAATGAAATGGTTAATATTAAGGTTGCAACTGCATCCTGAATAGGTTCACCATGTTCATCATATAAAGATTCATCCTGATCAGTTACTTGAACTGAATTTAAAATATCTAATTGGTCTTTTTCAGTGAGATGATAATCCCACCATCCTTTTAACTGTCCTGTAAATCCTGCAATAAGGATTTCAGCAACTGCTTTATCAGATAGAGGTGACTGGGTTTTATAAGCATTTGCAGCCATTGTCATTTGTTGCAAAATACTTAATATTTTATACTCAGACAATCCATCTATATTCCATTCATATAATGTGTTAGCATTATAATGAACTTGGGATATGTATGGAGGTTTATCAATTATACCTAGATCTGGAGCCTTAGAGACTAATTCTCTATGGGTTATATTATTTAGAAATTGTTTAGCATCTTCGAGGTCAGGTTCACTGACTTCAGTGCTAGAAGTTTCTTCTAAAAGGTTTATATCATGAGTGGAATCCTGAACTACCTGAGGAGTAAATCCTGAACTCGCCTCAAGTTGACTAAGCTGTTGTTTTAAAGTTCCTAAAAACTTAGAATTTAATTCCTTTTGACTAGACTTAGAAACTTGAAATGGTTTAAACATATGTGATTTTACTATCTCTTTATCTCTAGATGGTTTAACGACTTCTGGCTTATTCTGAAGTAATTGTTCTATCTTTTTTAATTGTGTATTTAAGCAAATTAAGCTAGCATTACTAAAATTATTTTGTTCAATTAATTTTTTATCTGAATCATTTTCTCTAGCTACTTTATATGGTGCACAGGTAATATCGTTATCTTGATATTTAAATTTACTTATTGCCTTAGGAGGAAAATCACTCTGAATTATCCTATCATTTACGATCCATTCTGGCCTTTTATCACAAATTGTTATTGGGTTAAGACTTTTATTTGAATTATTTTTAATTAATGAAAACCAATCTAAAAACTTAATTTTAGTTTGGGTTTGAAGTTGATGTTCTAAATATTCTTCTTTTAAATCTTCAAAATTATGAGTTTTCAATATTTTATTAAACTTCATTAAATTTTTTGTTTTTGTAATTTCTTTTACCAAGTCCTTATTAATATCTTCTTTAGTTAAAACATTTAATTCCCTATTTATTTCACTAACATTTTCAGTTATAGCTGAAGCTGTTGGTGACTCTGGTGAATTGTTTACTAAATTAGATTGTTGATTTAAATAATTGTCAACAGGGTTATAGACTGCCTGTGGGACTGAATTATTATAATAAACTCCTTTCATTTTAAATGATTGACTAGATGCAGGTATATCTGATGTAGAATACCTAGGTTTTACCAATGTTTGAATAATTGGTTTAGGTTCATTTTCTTTATATCTTGCATAAATTACTGAAGGTATTTTTGGCCTATCATCATCTGTAACAACAGAAGAGGTGGATCCTGTATACCTAGAGCTTTGACTTTTATTAAATTTTAATGTTACTTTACCATCTTCAAATTGTTCAATTTTTTGCAAATTGACATTTGGTTTTATTTTTTCTTGTTCAGGTGGAGGGACAATCCCTTCCAAAATCCATTCCTCTGGTAAGGTAATATCCTTCCATTGGATGGTTTTAGGTATAACAGTATTGGTTTTAGTCAAATCTGTTTGAAAAAATCTTGTTTCTCCAAGTTTAGGTTGTAACTTATACTTTGTACTAAAAGCAGAATTCATAGCTTTATAATGAATTTTATAGATTAAAGCAATTGGAATTGATCCTTGCTTCATTTTATAATTATGAGTTTTAATTTCTAAAACAATACTTTCTAAGATATTAAGATCATTTAAAGAAACAGTCATATCTAGATAGACCTCAAAAGAGATCGGTCCTTCACTTAAGCTTGTTTCAACATATCCTAATAAAGAATCTTGAAAATTTAAAAATCTAGCATCTCTTACTACTGCCAATATACTAGTGTTTAATCCTTCTCTAGTTAAAGGTTTTATACCTACTTGTATTAATCCTATATGAATATATTTATATTTTTTATGTTTATGTTGTTGTAAAGTTTTAGATGAAAGCAAAGTTATCCTTTCAAAAGGTTTATTAAGTTGAAAATCACGTTCTTCAGTTTTAATTACATAATCTGTATTCCATAAAGGAAATTTACTAACTTTATAAATCTGTTCTTTATCAACTTTAGGTATTTCCCATTCATCTATGGCTTTACTAAAATCTTGTAAAATTAATTCATTTCGGTTTATGATCCTTTTGATTTCTGATGAATCAGAATCATCCGATTTAACATTACTTACAGATCTACACAATAAAGGATCCATTTTATAAGATATTATAAAATCTTTCAACTACCCGATTATGCCCTCCGGTTATACCCTTCACTGCCCAACAAATCTCAACAAATGGGACTTACAACGGGTTCAAATGGAATCGGCTCAGTGGGCAAAGCAAAAGCTTCTATAATATTTTATAAAACAAATGTCTTTATTGGTTAGATGTAACCAATGTTTAGTTCGTATGGCTCTAATACCAACAAACACCCAAAGATCGCCCGATACTAAACATTTAATTAACAAATAGGAAATTATTTATATTATCTAAATTTAAATCATATACAGTTACTAAAATTGTATTATTATTAAGATCTATAAAGATCTCAGTAATATTTAGACTAATATTATATATTGTAATTAAAATATTATTTTCTCTTAAATTTACAAAAATATGAATGTAATTCATTTAAGCATGATACGTGGCATTGTTATACCAAGAAGACGACTATTTTGAATAGTCCTTTGGACCAGTAGCCCGCACCTCTGGGTTTCCAGCCTATATATCAATACTTTTTATGAAAACAGTTTCGAATTTTAATCTTTGATTTAAACAGTAAGTATTTATTCAATGAATAGTGGCTATTTTAATCTTAACAGTGCATGAACAGTAGATGTTTATGAACATGCAATTTAAACAAAATTTCTGATGTGGAAGATCACACTAAGGTGCAACCACAGAGCATACTTATACAACAAAATCACAAATAAATTTAATATTTATCAATTAACTCAACCAATTTTAATTGATTTTATTTAAAGTTGAGGGTTCCTGCAACCTTAGCCTGGGATCCCCAGAACTAAGTCAGAGTGTGGAGAGAGAAGAGAAGAAAGCCTTTAACAGGGCTTTAGTAGTAACAGTTTATAAATTTAAATAAATAACTTTATTTAAATATGAAGTACAAATTTAAACTTACAAGTGAAAGTTTACAATCCAGACTTCGAACTTTGAATGCTTACAAAGAACCTTGAGAGGAGAGGATGAGAGAGTTTTAGAGTAATTGGTTATACTAGCTTATGCCTTCACAAGAGGATAGGCTCTCTTTAAATAACATAGAAAAGAATCTTTACTATTCTACTTTTACTATTTATGAACAGTGCTTGGTCTGCCACCGAATCTTGAATAGTGTTGACCTTTACTGTAGATGAACAGTTGTTTGTCTGCCATCGAATCTTTACTGTGGACATAATGCGTTGGCTTTTCCTGTAGACACAGTGATTTGGCCTTTACTGTTGAATGATGGTGAAATAAGGTTTCACCTGCCTTTTATTCAGATGAGGACGAGGTGTCCTTCTTTTTCTTTTCTTTTTTCTTTACCTTGCTCTTTTGCTTTAATTTTTCTTTTGCTTTTTTGGCAGCTTTGCTTTTTACTATTATTGATTGAAGAATATCATCATTCATATCTTCTTTGGAGGAGAGTGATGATGAAGATGATGAAGAAGAGGACGCCATATCAGCCCACCTGGTTTTGCTTTTATGGCTGGATTTAGACGATTTATCTGAACAAGCTACTGGCTGTTTACTTGATGAGGGTTTTACTGGAGAATCTGATCCTGAAGAAAGATGTTGACACATCTCTTGGCAGATTCTTCTATACTCATCTGGAGTTTTAGCAGCAGCTAACCTTGCTTGACACTGAGCTTTCTGGATGCCAAATGTAGGTTGATCCTTTAAAGTAAGAGTAGTCGCATAGGTTAATGGAGAAACTTGTGACAATTTATTACGGATCCATTGATCAATTTTAAGTTCAGTGGTAGAGTTTTTGAACGATCCCCACCATTTAATTTTGTGTCGTTTTACCAATGTAGGAATTTGATAAGTTCCTACGGCATACTGAGTGTCCAAATACCATTGATATACCCATGGCGTGAAGAAGGCCATACAATAATACATAAGTGAAGGAATATGGGCTTCTGCAGGACTAGGTTTATAATGGGCTTTAAAATACTGATATAAGGTCTGAATTGGAGGAGGGAGAATTTCATTGGAAATACCCCTGGTTTGCCACCATCTTTTAAACCAGTTAGGCACCTTACAATCAGTACGGAATGAAGTATCAAAATAGATTAACCATGAATGCGTAGCAGTAGGATTTTGAATAGCAAAAACTTTTTCCCATGCATCACGGTAATCAAAATAATTGTAAACAGTACTGTGTACATGTTTATATAAAACTTTAAATTGTACAGGTGTATAAAGAGAGGGTTTAGGCCAGTCCTTGGGATGAAGAATCCTGTGGATTTTAAGTGAAGAATACAAAATAACCGATTTATTTTTTGAATCATAATTATGTTTAATTTTTACGGAGCCTGTATCCAAAAGAATATTGTGATAATATTCCTGAGGTTTTGAAAGATCAGTTGGAGGAAAATACCAATTCTCAGGATAATATTGTTTTAAAACAGACCAAGGATTAATATTGTTATATCCATCCTCAATCTCAATTTCATCGTCGAAAATATTTTTAACAAACCATTTATGTATACTTGGCGTATACTGGATTTTTGGCAAATCCACAGCCATCAACGGATTTGATAAGTCTTTACTGTCTACCGTTTGAGACAGACTAGCCGTACCATGGACGGGTACGATCGCTTTAGGTGTAGAAGACATACCTGGCGCCTCTGTGGAAGAGGACGCTATACTTTGTAACGCCTTTAATACTTCAGGGGATTGACTAAGTTGTTCAATCCATTTTGTAAGATCTGAAGAGGTTTTAGTGTTTAGGGTTTTAGGTAAATCTTCTAAGTGCTCAGAGAGAGCTTTAGTGGGTGATTCTAGATCTTCTTTAGGGGCTTTGCCCTTATCCTTTTTCCTTCCCATTGTTCTGTAAGAATTCGCGAGTCAGAAAATCTGGAATGTTGTTGCTAGTACCTTTAATAAATTCTATATCAAATTCAAATATACTAAGAAGTGCTTGCCATCTAGCAAAAATTTGTTTAGAAGCAAGATTTTTAACATCCTTTTGCAAAACATCTTTTGCAGATTTACAATCAATCCGAAGTAAAAACTTTTGATTTAATAAATCAGATTGAAATTTATTTATACAAATTACAATACTTAAAATTTCTTTTTTAATAGTAGAATAGTTGAACTGTGTTTGGTTCCAATGACCAGACGTATACTGAATAATACGTTCTTTACCATTAATTACTTGTTTTAAAATACCACCATATCCAACATCTGAAGCATCCGTTTCAACAATTTTAAAAGCTGTTGGATTAGGGATATAAAGATATGGAATTTCCTTTACTAAGGCCTTTATCTTTTTTACTAACTGTGTATGCTGGGCTGTCCATGGGCCTGCATTTTTCTTAACCCTGTCATGCAAAGGTTTTATCATGCAATTTAGATTGGGATAAAAATCTATAACATAGTTTAAACATCCAAGAAAACGTTGGAGTTGGGTTTTATTAGTTAATTCATCAGGGAACTTGGACCCAAAAACCATAGCTCGTTCTATGGGCTGGATAACACCCTGTTCAATATAATGACCCAAAAATCTAACTTTGGTTTTAAATAAGTCCATTTTTGTTTTACTCAGTGCTAGTCCATTCATTTCAATTACCATGCAAAATGTTTTTAAGTGTTTAAAATGTTCTTCTAATGTTCTACTAAAAACTAGAACATCATCAATGTATACTATACAAAATTCACTATGGGGATTAAATATATCATTCATGATCCTCTGAAACTCAGAAGGAGCATTTTTTAATCCAAAAGACATCACATTCCATTCATACTGGCCGAAAGGAACTGTGAATGCTGTTTTATATCTATCATCAGGATGAATCTGGATCTGCCAATAACCAGATTTCATATCAAATTTACTAAAAATGTTTGCATTATATAATTGTTTTAATAAATCTTTCTTATTAGGTAATGGATACCTTATCCATTTTAAAGCTGTGTTTAATGGCTTATAATTAATCACTAATCTAGGTACTCCTCTTTCTATCTCAGCGTTTTTATTGACATAAAAAGCTGCACAAGACCAAGGGCTTCTAGATTTGCTAATTAATTTTTTATTTTCTAAATCTTCAATTTCTTTTTTACAGTGTTCTATAAGTTCAGGGCTCATTTGAATGGGCCTTGCTTTAGTTGTAATGGACTTCTCATCAAAGTCCTTCTCATATGGTAAATCTACTATATGCTGTTTACGGGCCCAAAACGCATTTGGGTGGTCTGCACATAGTCTATTTTCCATGAATCCTCTTAATTTATAAATTCTAGTTTGAACATCTTTATCTTCTAATTGGTTTTTAATCCGTTGAAGATATGCATGATTCCTCAAATTATTTAAGTCTTCTTCTTTAGAATTTATTAAAGAATTAATTTCCAAAGTTTTAATAGAGTGAGCTTTTAATAAATTTAAATTCTTTCTCCTAGGTTTTTCAGTGAATTCTAACCTAGCTCTATTTCCTTTTACTTTAAATTTAATACAATCTTCTTTTACTGAATATGGTGTGATTAGGTTTATAAATGGTGTTCCTAATATTACCATATAATTTATTTGTGGTGAAAGCAATAATATTGTCTTAATTTCTAAGTCATTATTTACAATATCTGCTTCAATTTTACCTAGAATTTCTAGTTTAGATTTATTAGCTGTGGTTAATTTTTCATTGGTGTCTGACCAAAACCTATGTGGTACTAAGTCAGATTTTAAACAATTTAAATCCGCGCCTGTGTCAAACAGAGCTATACCATTTATAATAAAATCATGTGAAATTTTTAAAGTTATTTTTACTAAATATTTTCTAGATGTTATTTCTTGTAGAAGAAAGAGAAAATTAGGGTTTATGTCTTCTTCTTCATTTAATTCATTTATTTCATCTTTTATTTCATCATCTTTTATTTCATATATATATATATATATATATATATATATATATATTTTCACACGTGTGAAAAAATTATGGTTTTATAATAATATTTTTTTTTTTTTCAATTTTGTGACCGATTTGCAACTAAAAATAAAAACTTTAAATTTACAATTTGCGACCGACATTCATAATTGCGACAGACTTTTTCTGCGACCAATTTGCGACAGCGTTTCCAAATGAAAACACGACCAAATTTTGCGACCGACGAAAAAAATCGGTTGCAAAATAATTTGCGACGAGCATTTTTGCGACTGACGTTTTTCAGTCGCAAATCGGTCGCTACATTAAATTAGCGACTGATTTTTGGCATTTTGTCGGTCGCAAAATGCCTTTTTTTTTGTAGTGTAAGTACATCATAATATTCTTATAGGAATAAGAACTACAAATATAGAAAATTGAAATAAAAATTGCTTAGAGATGTTCTTGATCTTAACAGAAGAGATTAATTTTCCAGGTAATAACTAGTCCTTTTTCAAATAGGACGACAAAAAAACCTTCCACAATATTGTCCGGGACATTGATTTTTTGGAAAATTGTTACAACTGATACTCACGGAAGAGTTTAATATATTAAACTTTAATGGAGGAACAAACTGCATTTTCCGGCTCTATTGATAAAAGAAACTTACCTGAACTTGACGATATGAAGTTTCCAATCAAAAGCAACCAATAATCCATCTTATATTTGGAACTACTAGAGACATAAAAGATCCACATAAAAACTCCTCAATAATGAGGAATAACCCCATGAAAGGAGAGAAATTAATAACCCCATTAAAAGGGTACAAAAAACACTCAAGGTCTATCAACTATTATAGATCCAAGAGACTAAATCCAAATTTTGTTCTAAACGATCATAGATTTGAAAATTATTAGAAAGAAAACTAAAAAAAAAAAAAAAAGAAAATGATAGAGAGACAAAAAGAAACCAACCAAAGAAGATAGTTGGCAGTGGTTTAGAATTAAAATTTAGAAGAACACAAAACAGAGAGAGCAAAAGAGAGAGACGGCTCAATCCATTTGCTCGTGGGTTAAAAATATTTATTACTTTAAATTTCTACGAAATATTTTTAAGTAATGTTATTTTCAGAGTGCATTTTGTATATGTCAGTGCAATAGTGATTTTATAATATCAAATATTCTTAATTTCCCTTAAAACACTATCAGACATCTTCAAAGGGAAATATATATATATATATATATATCCACTACTAGTAAACACAGTCAGATGGCCGAAGATACAAAGAACATATTATAATACATTCTAACAATTTATTTACAGCGAAATCCAAAGAGAATAACAAGTATTAATCTATTGTTCAATTAAAGCCAAGTGTAATTCCTCTTCGAAATTCTGATATCATTGCTTTTCAAATAGATCCAGTTACATGTGTCACAATCAAGCCAAACTAATAGTAGTTTTAAGATGGAAGGAAGAAAAGAGTAGAAATTGAAGCAATTTATGAAATGAATGAAGGAATTGGAGAGTTTTTTGTCTGTGGAAATTCTTCAAACAATCATGTTAAACATGTGCATCAATAGCTGATTATTCTACTGAGTTTCAACAAGATTATCTAGTTCAATTACCTTAGCCTATTTTTAAGGAGTTTGTTATTTGACTCTTTTTACTAGTTGTTACTGCTTACTAGAGTTTAGCTAAGTTTGTTGCTGTTTTTTCTATTTTTTCTGTTACGATGTTGTGTATTTAAGTAATGCATCAGCGAATAAAATGATTATCTTTCTCAGTCATTCCTTCACTACTATTAACCTTTTTTTCTTCTTAAAGATCATTAGTCATTTACCAACATACTGGTATCAAAGCTCTTTTGTTAAAGGATCTGTAAGTGAGCCAAGAGAAACCCACCATAAAACCTGAGCTTCCTAGATTCAATCCCCAAAATGGATTCTAAAACAGCTGTTATAGCACTAGCGCCACCAGTGTTTAAGGGTGAAAATTACCAATTATGGGCAGCCAGAATGGAAGCCCACATATAGGCGAATGATCTCTGGGATGCTGTTAAGGAGGACTACAAAGTTACTCCCTTAACAGATAATCCAACCATGGCTCAACTGAAGAGTAATACTTTAAGAAAAACAAGGAAGTCAAAGGCAAAAGCTACCTTGTTCGTTGCTATCTCATAAGAAATCTTTACAAGAACCATGAACCAGAAGTCACCATTTGAAGTTTCGAATTTCCTCAAAACTGAATATGAAGGAGATGAAAAAGTTAAAGGAATGCAAGTGTTGAATCTGATTCGTGAGTTCGAGATGCAATGAATGAAGGAGTCAGAGACAATCAAGGAGTATACAGATAAGCTTCTTAGCATTGCTAACAAAATAAGTGTAACATCCCTTCCCAGTCCACCTGTTAACCCGAATGAACCGAGCCGAGACGCTACAATCTGGTTGAACTTATGTCCTGTCATGCTGATATCATCTTGTATGCTAAATATGAATACAAAACACTCCCAATTAAACTCCAAACTTCCAATATCTCCAACTAATCATCAGAACACAATAACACTTTATATATCTTTTCATAATTGTATAAATCCTCAATAGCATTTAATATCCAGCAATTAAGTGCATTCATGATCTATATCAAGTCTTCATGAACTAATCACACCAACTATAGTACAATATTTCATATTCAATCATTTCATAAGTATTATTCTTATCTCCACATACTTACGCTAAAATAATTACATGCTTCACTTATATTTCCAATCACATAAGCTCTAACAAATGTAATAATTATACATGCTATAATTCTTAATTATACAACTCTCAATCTATTATGACCAAATTAGTCACTTCTGCTTTGATAGTACTGTTCAAGTCTTCAAGTAGCAACCATGATTTTCAACCTATGCGTGATAAAAATCAATGCGCTGAGTATAAAACTCAGTGGTGCTCATAATTCACATACTTAACAAAGTGCGATGGCAACTTACTTAATTTCATAAAATCATTGATAATCTTAGAATCATTCAATTTCAACATAAATGTATCTTTATAGTGAAGAATAAACTTCTAATTCATAACATAAATAATTGAGTTCAAATTATCTCATAACTCCTTTACATGAACCTTTAATCACACATATCATGATACTATCATGATCTTACCTGCTATTCATTATGCTGTATGAATGAAATCAATAAACATGTAAGAACACATAACAGTATATTTTCATTGTCTTACTTGCTGTTCATTATGCTGTATGTTGTATGACTTATGCACTTTTTAGTCACATCATATATGTTATGATTAATAAAATCTCATAAATGTATGGCTCCATAAGACCTAAATAAATAAACTAGTAAGCACACATAACATTATACTTGTATGATTGTACCTGATGTTCCTTATGCTGTATGAATTCTGCAAATTTTATTACAACTCAGTGAATATCGCAACGAATAAAGAAACAAGTAAGCACATACATATGTATAAATAAACATGTAATCACAAATGGAATGTAAGCACACATATCATGATACTTTCATTATCGTACCTGCTGCTCATTATACTATATGATTGTACAATTTGTAGTCAATATAACTGTATAGCTCCACAAGGTTATAATGAAACCAATGTGATAAGAAGAACTGTATGAAACTGGATGAATACTGTATGACTGGGCTGCTATGGTCAGTATATAATCATATCCACTCAACGGCCTGTAGTCGGAGTACCAAACTGTATGGGGCGCAGATCTGCTATCCTATGTCGCGACATAGCCTTATCTAAGTGGTTTCTACCTAACCTCAGTGGAGCATATTATTGGTATGTCAATATACAAAACAAAGCATATTAACTGGTTCATAATTTCATAAACCATACTGCTTACCTGTATGCTGATAGCCTCGCCAAGCGGGCAACTTGTGTCATGTTAGTTTCACATCATTTGCATGCTTGCATTTTGTGTTTATACATGTGTTCATGTTGTCTTTTTGTTTTAACATGATTGGAGGCATACAAGTTGAGCAAAGGAATACAATTGCATAGAAAAAGAGGTCCAAAAGAGCATCAAAACACAAGTCGCGAGCGCGCCATGAAAAGTCGCGAGTGCGAGAAGCACATATGAGGGTCAGTGAGTTTACAAGTAAGATTTGCAAGTGCGCAATGAAATTCGCAAGCGCGAGAAGCACAAAATGAGAGTCAGAGAGTTTACAGGCACAATTCGCGAGCTCGACATGAAATTCGCGAGCGCGCGTCATGTTTTCCAGCCTGCGCAGTTTGTACTATTTTGGTCATATCTCTCAATTCATAACTCCGATTTAGGTGATTCAAAATCCCATGGAAAGCTAACACATAGAGAAACAAATAACTCTTATAGACCACTTCCTAATTCCATCAGTAAATAGGGTCAAAATCAAGGTGAAGTTACTGGTTACTTTTCCAGCAAAACCTGTTTCAGCATGAACTCAATCTCTACTTCATTTATTCATTTCATCTCATGCTTTTTCACCATTTTCAGTCTTCTTACTCAACATTAAGCAACATATCTTCTCATTATCAACACACCACACAAGTGCTCATGCAAGGAAATTAGTTAAACTAAAAGAGAGAGCAAACCTTCACTTAACAAGCTTGGAATCTTCTTCTTAGCTTCCTTTTTCTTCTACCTTTGAGCTCACCTCTCTATAAATAAGAACTCTTATGAATAATCTAAAATATCACTAAATGATTCAATTATGAAATTCAAGAAGGTTTACTTACTTGGATAGAATAGAAGTTGAAGTTAAGGCTTAACTACCATTAAAATCTTCACTACCATTATAATTGATGGAGAAAGGAAAGTAGAAGAGGAAAGTAGAGGAAGAAGATGAAGATAAAGATGAAGAAGAGAAAATGAAATGGAAGTCTCGGGTACATCTCCAAAATATCAATGATTTTTATGTGAAAATTACCAAATGGTACCTCAAGTGTCAATAGGTTACAACTTAATACATAAGCTTTATCTTTTAGTGCAAGTAAGTCCTAATCCTTATACTTTGATCTTTTTGCTTCCTTCAAGTAAGTCCACTTCTTTTCAGTTACATCCCATTCTACCCCACTCTGGACTCTAATGGCTCGAACCGGGTTTTGGGTCAGCTTGACTCGACTCTAAGGAACGACTCGATTCAGTAGGATGTCACAACTTACTATTTCAGACAAAGAAAAATGGGACGTTACAATAAGGTTGCTTGGTTCTGGATTTTTTGATTCTAAAATTGCTCAGAAAATACTTGTAACTGTTCTCGAAAGGTTTGATGCTACTATATCATCCATAGAGAGTAGCAAAGATCTGTTAAAAGTCATCTTGGCAGAACTAAACAGTGCTTTATAGGCTCAAGAACAAAGGAGATTGACGAGGAGTGAAGGTTCTGTGGAAGGAGCATTGCAGGCTAACTTACAAATTAATCAAGGAGAGAAAGACAAGAAGAAGAGTTATAAGAAGAACTTAAATCCACGTGATACAACTAGCAGCAGCAAAGGAGAAAAGAAGAGAGATTTTCCTCCTTGCAAACATTATGGCAAAAAGGGTCATCCCCCTTCAAATGTTGGAAAAGACCTGATGTGAAATGTGGAAAGTGCAAGAAACTAGGACACCATGAAAGAATATGCAAAAGCAATTTCTAGCAGAAGGATGATGCCCATGAAGCAAGCGAGCAAGAAGAAGAACAACAGTTGTTTGTAGCATCTTATTGTACAAGCACCAACTCAAGTTCAAATGATTGTTGGCTCATAGACAGTGGTTGTATCAATCACATGACCGGTGATGAGGAACTCTTCAGAGAGTTGGATAGGTCACAAGTATCCAAAGTCAAAATTGGTAATGGTGACTACATTGCTGTCAAGGGAAAGGGAACTGTCGCCATTGAGAGGTGCACAGGTACTAAATTATTTTTTGATGTTTTCTATGTACCTGACATTGATTAGAACTTATTGAGTGTTGGGCAGCTAGATGAGAAGGGATTCAAAGTCTTTTTTGAAAACAAGCAGTGTATGTCAAGGATGCTTATGACAATGATGTCATAAGAATTAAAATGAGAGGCAAGAGTTTCTCACTTGATCCGATGGAGGAGGAGCAAGTAGTTTATACTGCTACTACAACCAGCACAAAGACTTGGCAAAAGAGGCTAGGTCATTTTCATTACGTAGCAATTTTGAATATGTAAAAGAAGGAGTTGGTCCGTGGCTTGCCTCACATTAAGTCCGATCTACCAATCTGCAAGGCATGTCAATTTGGTAAACAAGCAAGACTTCCTTTCCAAACAAGAGCCTGGAGAGCTATTGAGAAGTTGCAACTTATTCATACAGACGTGGCCGGACCTCATAAAACTCCTTCACTCAATGGGAGTAAATACTACATTGCTTTTATTGATGATTTCATAAGGATGTGTTGGATCTATTTTCTCAGGTTCAAGTCTGAGGTTACAAGTGTGTTCTTAAAATTTAAGAATTGGATTGAAAAACAAAGTGGCTATAAAATTCAAGTTTTAAGGTCAGATAATGGCAAGGAGTACACCTCCAATGAATTTGATAAATTTTGTGAGAGGGCTAGAATTGAGCATCAACTTACACCTCCATACACTCCACAATAGAATGGGGTCAGTGAGTAAAAGAACCGAATGATAATGGAAATGGCCAGATGCATGCTTTATGAGAAGGATCTTCCTAAAGAATATTGGGCAGAAGCAGCAAATACTGCTGTATTTTTGCTCAATAGGCTTCCCATAAAAGCAGTCGACGGAAGGATTCCTTTTGAGGCCTGGTATGGTTATAAGCCACAAATAAAGAATTTGAAAGTATTTGGCTGTTTGTATTTTACTCATGTGTCGCAGATCAAACGAGACAAGTTAGATGAGAAAGCTGTTTTTCGGATATAACTCAACATCTAAAGCTTATAGAGTTTTTCAACCTGACACAAGAAAAATTCTAGAAAGTAGAGATGTGAACTTCATGGAGAATGAAAAGTGGCGCTGGAGTAGCGCGAAAAACCAGTAGTCTCATGATCTTCAACAAGATGAGATAGTTGATGATCCTTCTATACAAGGCACCAGATCACTTGCTGACATATATCAAAGATTAATGTTGCTGTGCTTAAACTAGTAGAATATCAAGATGCAGAGAAAGATCCTAAATGGAGGGTCGCAATGCAGGAGGATCTCGCTATGATCGAAAAAAAATCAGACTTAGGAATTAGTTGAAAGGGCTCAACATTAAAAGGTGATTGGAGTAAAATGGGTGTTCAGAAAAAAGGAAAATACAAATGGTTCAATCAATAAATATAAGGCAAGGTTAGTTGTAAAAGGGTATGCTCAAGTTTTCGGAGTAGATTTCTTTGATACTTTTGCTCCTGTAGTGAGGTTAGACATGATCAGAATGCTACTAGCCATTGCAGCATAAAAGCAATGGAAAATCTACCAACTTGATGTCAAGTCAACCTTCTTAAATGGCTTTCTAGAGGAAGAAATTTATGTTAAGCAACTTGAAGGCTTTACTGTGAAAGGAAATGAAGAAAAGGTGTATTTGTTGAAGAAGGCGTTGTATGGCTTAAAGCAAGCTCTTAGGGCCTGGTATAGCAGAATTGATGAATACTTGTTCAAAATAGGTTTTGTCAAAAGTCTTAGTGAGTCCACGTTATACGTTGAAGGTGACATGAATAACTTTCTGGTAATTTCCTTATATGTGGATGATCTTTTAGCCACTGACAACAACTTTGAACTTATACAACAGTTCAAAGAAGATATGATGCAAGTGTTTGAGATGACAGATCTTGGAGAAATGTCTTACTTTCTTGGAATGGAAATCAAGCAGAGACAGAGAGTAATATTCATCTGTCAATAGAACTATGTAAAGGAGATTCTGAAGAAATTCCACATGGATAATTGTAAGAGCATGAGTACTCCTATGTGTCAAAAAGAGAATCTATGCAAGGATGATGGAACTGCAAAGGTGGATGAGTCCATATACAGAAGCTTGATTGGTTGCTTGATGTATCTCACGGCAACAAGGCAAGATATCATGTATGCTGTAAGTGTTCTTTCAAGATTCATGAATGTTGCTAATGAGTCTCATCTTAAAGCTACAAAAAGAGTTCTTCGATATGTCAAGGGAACTTTAAGTTTTGGTGTTAAGTTTTGTTCGTCACAAAGTTTTGAGTTGTAAGGCTACTCGATATTGATTGGGCTGGGTCTTTAGACGACATGAAGAGCACATCCGGTTTTTGTTTTAGTTTTGGTTCAGGGACATTTACTTGGAGTTCAAAGAAACAAGAGGTAGTCGCATAGTCTACCACTGAGGTAGAGTTTATAGCTGCAACAAAAGCTGTTAATCATGCTCTATGGCTCAGAAAAATTCTAAGTGATTTGCACTTAGAACAGAAGATGAGCGCGGAAGTTATTGTGGACAATCAAGCAGCCATCGCCATTTCCAACAATCCAGTTTTCCATGGAAAGACAAAGCATTTCAGTATAAAATTATTCTTTATCAGAGATGTTCAGAATAATGGTGCAGTTCGACTTAAATATTGCAAGACTGAAGAGTAGTTTGCAGACATATTCACTAAACCTCTTGCCAAGAGCCAATTTGAAGACTTAAGAGAGAAGCTTGGAATTTGCACCAACTGATACAAGGATGAGTGTTAAACATGTGCATCAGTAGCTGATTATTCTGCTGAGTTTCAGTAAGATTATCTAGTTTAGTTACCTTAGCCTATTTTTTAGGAGTTTGTCATTTGACTCTCTTTAATAGTTGTTACTGCTTATTAGAGTTTAGCTAAGTTTGTTGCTGTTTTTCTATTTTTTCTGTTATGATGTTGTATATTTAAGCAATGCATCAATGAATAAAATGATTATCTTTCTCAGTCATTCCTTCACTACTATTCACATTTTTTTCTTCTCAAAGATCATTAGTCATTTACCAACAAATCATTTTCAAAAGTTATTAGAAATTTTTAGCTCTATACATAATTATATAAATAACCCTGTGGTACTCTCAACTTTTACTTTGACCTATTGAACACTTCTATTTATTAAATTGTATCAATTAAATACTTAAACTTACAAAAATTATTCTATTGAATACTTAAACTTCTAATAGTTGATCAATTTTATTAGATAGCAGAAAAATATGAAATTATTGTTCCAAAGATTATACTAACCGCATATTAAGTGAATATCTTACACATAAATACCAAAAACATCAAAAAAATGTTATTATTAGTATAGAGAGGATACAATATTAGCAAAACTCGTAACTTACGGGCATAAAAAATCACTTGCAAAATTTAGGGTGCCACAATATTTTTTCCATAAAGTATAGGGGTATATTTATGCATTTGGCCGAATTTTTTCTTACTATTTTTATAGATTTGTTCTGAATATGCAAAGGATGACTTCATAAGTGAAGTCTTCTTTAGTATAAGCCAAGCATGATGAAGAATTTAGTGTAAAGATAGTGATGGTAGAGAATTCATGCTTGTTCATCTACTTGCATAGAACTAATTAATCTCATTGCTTTTTTGAGTAAAGTTTTGAGATCTCATGTATGGTCTCATCCAAGGCTAACAGCTACTGAGATTATTCAATTATTTAATTTTTTCCATTTTATGTATGACTCTTTGATGTGCTCGATTTACTTGCTCCTTTGTTTTCTTATGTAATTTATTTTTTATTTGTGTAGTAAAGGTTTTTGATCATTATATATCATATTTGTTTATGATGAGTGGGGATGACAAAATCAACCCGAACCAATGAGTATGCATTCAATCCAAACCCACTCAAACCCGAATTTTAGGATCTTGATTGGGTTTGGATAGTATATGGACAAAACTCGAAAGTTTTATATTAGGTATGGGTTGGGTATGTGTATTGCTATTATAAATCCGAATCCGAAAATTCAAACCTTAGAGATTCAAAAGTTTTTTTCTTTTTTCTTTTTTACATTATAGTATGAAATTTTTAATAAATTGAGTTACTTGAATTATCTCTATAAAATTATAATTTTAATTTTAATTTAACGCAGGGTAGTGCAAAATAATTTCACTCTAGTTTTTATATATTAATTTGAATTAGTCAAATTTTTAAAATTTTAGATTTTGAATTTAAAATTTAATTTCTAATATTTTATTTAAACTTTAGTTTCAAATAATGGAGAAAAATCATAATGATAATAGTGATCGGAATGTCTATACAATAATATTTTAGGCTTAGTGATTTTGTATACGAGTTTTTTAGTTATTCTAAATTTTTGTTCAATTACGTTTGAGAGAATGCTACCATTACA
This sequence comes from Jatropha curcas, assembly GCF_041381405.1. Classification (NCBI taxonomy): domain Eukaryota; kingdom Viridiplantae; phylum Streptophyta; class Magnoliopsida; order Malpighiales; family Euphorbiaceae; genus Jatropha; species Jatropha curcas. The sequence goes on from NC_143159.1 coordinate 12,290,975, forward strand.
TTTGAGTGAATTATTATGATAAGAAGACAACTTTGGAATTAAAATCTTAATTTACTATTCTTTGAACATTTATTTATGTATTAATTTATTTTCATATTTTTATATATTATATAAATCATTTAGATAAATATTTTAATTTTTTAATTCATTATAATCTAATTTTTAAAAAAAAAATATGTGAATCGGTGGATAAATGAGTATTGTAGATAATGAATACGCATAGGCATACACAAACCCATTGGGTTTAATGGGTTTGGGGATGTATATAATATTTCCTACCCGATATGGTATTGGGTAAGGCATGGGAATCTAGGATAGGATAGTGTTTAGGTATGGGTATTACATTACCCAACCTGAACTCTACCCATTGCCATATGAGATCAGTTACATCATTTAATATTATAAAAATTAGATGAAGGCTCACGCTTTGCGTATGTTACTTTGTCAATTTATAATTTATAATTTATAAACAATATGTATTTCTAATATATGAATCATATTTAGTATATATTATAAGATTCATTTTCTCTGCGGGTTGCTTTATTAAATTTTTGTGTTATGTAGAAATTATAATGTCATTTATTTATTTAAAATAATTATAAATTTCAATTAGTCTAGCAAAGTTTTAGTTACAATTTATAATTCAAACACTATTTTTTTATCCTAGATAATTCTATAATTCTATATAAAATATAAAGTTTTAGAATTCAAATAATTCAATATGGATAATATACAAAAAAAAATAATAAATAGATAAGAAAAAAATTTAAAAATTTTAATGTGAATAATTCTATATTAAATTAAAAATATTAAAAGCATAAACAAAGAATACAAAATCCTGAAAAATAAATTTATTGACAAATACAAATAACGCATAAACAAAATTAACTATTCACTAAATCAAGAAGGATAAAAATCAGTTAAACTAAATCTAAACTTACAATTAATTTTGTTCTATTGTTCATATTTCTATCCCTTGGTGTGTAACCTTGCCATATTTTGAAGCATTTTTTCTCAAATTGCAATCGAAAGAGTAAGAGTAATTGTGATAGATCAGGAAAGAGTTAGAGTAATCCTGATAGATCAGGAGAAGAAGAAATAAAAAAAATTAAAAATAATGAAAAATTGATTTAAGAGGATGAATATCTTTATAGTCTAAATAAAATTAAAAAAATGAAATAAACTCCAGAAATAATGCTACTCATATTTTTTTATTAATTATAGTTTATTGAATATCTTTTATTTCTTGAAAATAATATATTTTATGTCAATATTTACTTACTTGCCTTTTGTTTTAATTTTTTTCTTTTCTCCGATGTTAAAAAAACAAAATTCAAGCTTTACATGATTGGAATTTATTTCTGAAATTAAAATCAAAATCTTAATTTTGAATATATGGTCTTATATATTTACCAGTACATCAGTTTTTTTTTTTTTTTTTATTTCTTAGCATGTAAATATGTCACAGGGTTCCTAAGACCAAAGGGGTATACTGACGATTTTGGGCGCGGAAGCACCGGCTCGGAATGGCCCGAAAATGATTACAATGCTTCCTACATGTCTTAGAGGAAATATTATGGCCTTGAAATGGCGTGATAAGCGACAGACAGAGAGATAATGGGCTAAAACTGCCAAATGCTTTCGGAGTGGCACCGATTTTACGCATTAATTTATATGGACTTTGCAATCCTTAATGAAGCAATGAGCAGCCGAGATAGGCATACCGATTGGACCATAAGACCCTCAAAAATCGCCTAGATGAGCTATAGCAGCTGCTCGTCAGGGGTACTGTGAACCCCTCCCCCAAAAATAGGCATATAATGAATATGGCTAAGGGCAGAAATGCACGTGAATGTGTAAGTCGCCACCTTGTTTAATTATTTTAGGGTAAACTAGGAAAAAACCCTAAGTTGACTCCAATTTTAATTAACCTAATTACTAGATTAATTATCCCAATGTTTAAGGCATAATCTACGAACCCGAGGTGGATCCCGAGACTATGTCATGCTGATTAACTAACCAATGAATGAATGCCTTGCAAGGTAAGTGATGTAATTGGACCAATGAAATGTTTAAGTGATTTCAACTTGCCACTCGGGGTTAAATCCCAAACGTGCCTACGTACTTCCGTTTGAATGGAAGATCAAAGTCGACGTAGTTCGATAGGCCTTTTTTAAAGGGCTTTGAATGTGTATGCTTAATGCATGAGTGTGTGTATGCTTCGTGCATTTTGTTTAGGCATTTTGCCAAAGAGTTGATTGATTTGATTAGGCGTTTGTTGCCAAAAGTGTTGATTTAAGGCTTTTTGCCAAAAAGATTGATTTAGGCAATTTGTTGCCAAAAGTTGATGTGATTTAGGCAATTGGCGCCAAAATTGATTATTTGAAGGCTTTTAGCCAAAATGGGTTGATTTAGGCAATTTGTTTGCCAAAAAGTGTTGATTGGGCGATTGTCGCCAAAATGATTGATTTAAGGCTTTTAGCCAAATGTGAATACTCAAATTTTGAGGCTCAGAAAAGCCTGTTTTCTCGGACTGCAAACAGTCCGGCCGGACCGGAGGCGATTTTGGAAGTTCACCAAAAGTATGCCAATATGGTACTTAAAACGTCCGGGACGTCGCGAGGATCACGGAACTGGTCCCGGAATATTTTTTGGAGGTCGGGAACTCCCGGAAAAGCCTCTGGAACGAAAAATTAGCAACCCTGCCGGCCTCGGTGGCTCGGACCACCGGACACGGCGGCTCCGGCCGCCGGACCGGGCGGCCCAAGTCGCCGTACCGGGCGGCTCCGGCCGCCGGCCCCGGCGGCCCAGGCCGCCGAACTCAGCGGACTAGGCCGCCGAAACAGTCCGTTTTTGCCTATAAATAGTGGCCCCGGCACTCATTTCAAGGCACTCAGTCTGTGTTGACGGACGCTCCTTCTCCCTCACGCTCCTTGCAATTCTTTACTGCTTTTCTGCATTTTAGTTTAGCTTTATTGCTTTCTTGCTCTGTTAATTGGTCACTAAATTTGAATTAATTAATATTCCCTTAACGAGGAGCTTATCCTGGAGTTAAGAAGTGGTCGTCGATTAAATCAGGTACATGAACTAAACTCTGCCTATTTAATTTTAGCACTTCATGCATGTTTCTCTTCTACTCCTCCTAATTCTACAACTGCATAAATGCATTCATGTCATCATTAGGCAAGTAAATTGCCTCAATTAAATAAATTTAGACTAAATGCCCGGTTAATCAATAATCGTGGTATTAAAGCCTAAATCCGACAATATTGGCTAAAGTGCCTAGTTAATTAATAACTATGGTAAAATCGCCTTTATTTCGCACAAGTCCGGCTTAAAGTCCAATTAATCAATAATTGTGGCTAAAAGGCCTTAATTAAACACATTTTTCTAGGCAATAAATTGCCTACATTTGCAAATCAATCAATCACTTTTAGTAAACAAATTGCCTATAAGTGAGATTAACCATTTTTTTAGCGACAAATCGCTTAAATCCAAGTTTTGGCTAAAAGCCTTCAAATAATCACTTTTGGCAAATAAATTGCCGTAAATCAATCAATTTTGGCGACAATCGCCCAATCAAGATCTTTTGGCAAATAAATTGCCTAAATCAACACATTTTGGCTAAAAGCCTTAAATCAATCAATTTTTGGCGACAATCGCCCAATCATCAATTTTTGGCAATAAATTGCCTAAATCAATATTTTGGCTTTAAAGCCTTCAAATAACCAATTTTGGCGATAATCGCCTAAATCACATCAACTTTTGGCAACAATTGCCTAAATCAAACTTTTTGGCTAAAAGCCTTAAATCAACAATTTTGGCATCAAATGCCTAAATCAAATCAATCACTCTTTGGCAAAATGCCTAAACAAAATGCACGAAGCATACACACACTCATGCATAAAGCATACCCATTCAAAGCCCTTTAAAAAAGGCCTATCGAACTACGTTGACTTTGATCTTCCATTCAAACGGAAGTACGTAGGCACGTTTGGGATTTAACCCCGAGCGGCAAGTCGAAATCACATAAACATTTTTTTTTCATTGGTCCAATTACTTCATCTTCCTTGCAAAGCATTCATTCTTTGGTTAGTTTATCAGCATGACATAATCTCGGGATCCACCTCGGGTTCGTAGACCATGCCTTAAACATTGAGTTAATTAATCTAGTAACTAGGTTAATTAAAATTGGAGTCACTTAGGGTTTTTTCCTAGTTTACCCTAAAATAATTAAACAAGGTGTTCACATGCATTCATTCACGTGCATTTCTGCCCTTAGTCACATGCATTCATTTATATGCTTGATACTTTGGGGAAGGGGTTCACACCAAAAGATTGATTAATTCAAGGCATTTTGCCAACAATTGATGTGTAATTTAGGCAATTTGTTGCCTAAATGTGATTGATTAAACTGTAGGCAATTTGTTGCCAAAAAACGTGATTGATTAAGGCTTTTAGCCACAATTATTGATTAATTGGACTTAAGCCGGACTGTTCGAAATAAAGGCGATTATACCGTAGTCATTAATTGACCAGATACTTTAGCCAATATTGTCGGATTTAGGCTTTAACACCATGATTATTAATTAACCGGGCATTTAAGCTAAATCATATTTAATTGAAGCAGTTTATTTGCCTAGTTGATGACGTGAATGCATTTATGCCGCAGTTTAATTCAGAATTGGAGTAGAAGAGAATATGCACAAAATGCTGAAATTAAATAGACAGGGTTTCGTTATTACCTGAGTTAATCGGCGGCCGCTTCTTAGCTTCAGCTTGAAAATTCCAGATTAAGCTCCTTGTTTGGGGAATATTAATTAGAATTAATTTAATTAAGTGACCAAGTATCACCACAGCAAAATAATAAAAGCCTACACTAAATGCAGAAAAGCAGTAAAAGAACCGCAAGGAGCGTAGGGGAGAAGAGAGCATCCGTCAACACAGACTGACTGAGTAAAAAAGTCGCACCGGGGCTGTATTTATAGGGAAAACCCGGACTGGAGGGCGGCAGCTGCCGCCGCGGCGCGGACGGCGGTCGCCGCCGCCGTGGCCGGCGGCCACCGCCGCCGTGGCTTGTCCACTTTCTAGTCTTTTGTTCCGAAGGCTTTTTCGGGAGTTCCGTACCTCTAAAAAATATTCCGGGACCAGTTCTGCGATCCTCGCAATTTTTCGGACGTTTCAAGTACCATATTGGCATACTTTCGGTGAACTTTCTGAACGGCCTACGGTCCGACCGGACTGTTTGCAGTCCGGGAAAATAGGCTTTCTGAGCCTCAAAATTTGAGTATTCACAGTTTCCCCCCACCGGCAATCATAAAAATGTTTTATGGGAGTCGGTGGTTGTCTGAAAAATAAATTTTTAAGGCGAGAATCAGACGCGTTCAGAAGACCCGCCTTTTGGCTATTTCCTTATAAATAGCTGAAGTTTCACTTCCAAATTCATTCTAAACTCTCCAAATCAAAGAGTTCTCTCAAATTCTCTCAACTTCCTCATCATGACTTCTCCGGGTCACAGCAGCGATGAGGATTTTCTAGGGTCTTTGGGAATCTCCCTAGACACCGACCTTACTGCGGACGCAGACACCCACGCTTCCGTGACGGGTATCTACGCCCAGGTAAGTTTACTTTTCTTTTTTTATCATTTTTTTTTGCATTTTACTGTTTTATTAGTATGCATACTAGGGTAGAACTAAGATATTATCCTTAATAAGGAACCGAGGAATAACTCTTAGATTGCTTTACCTTTTAGGACCCCCATATTAAATTGGATGTGGGTGAGACCTCTGTGGCCGAAATTCCGGTCGAGATATTCGACCACAACAACCTAGTCGGAGCGATTATTAGTCCTTCCCATCTGGGCTTCCTGAGGCATTTTGACGTGGGTCGGAGCAGCCATAAAGAATTACTGGGTGCTTTGGCCGAGAGGTGGTGGGACACCACCAATACGTTCCACTTTTCTTGGGGCGAGTTGACAATGACCCCCACAGACTTTTCTGTGATCTCCGGGATCCCTTTTGGCATTCGGCCGGTCGAGCTGTATAATGACTGGAGGACTGAGGTTTCTCCTCATCGGATGGTTGAGCTGATAGGGATCGACCTGCCCCGGATTGTTGGGCCAAGCTCTACTACTCCCGTTTTGAGCATTTCCAAACGCTGGCTATCCCTCCAGGCCCTCGACATTTATGCTAGATACAGGCAGGGCGAGCTGACGGCTACTCAGGTGGCCAGATTCACTTTATTGCTGCTGTTTGCTTCGACCTTCTGGTCCAACAGGAAAGAGAAGTTTAATCCTTCCTGTGAACCCCTCCCCCGGAAACATAGGCATATAAATGCATATGACTAAGGGCAGAAATGCACGTGAATGTATGAGTCGCCACCTTGTTTAATTATTTTAGGGTAAACTAGGAAAAAACCCTAAGTGACTCCAATTTTAATTAACCTAATTACTAGATTAATTATCCCAATGTTTAAGGCATGGTCTACGAACCCGAGGTGGATCCCGAGACTATGTCATGCTGATGAACTAACCAAAGAATGCATGCTTTGCAAGGTAAAAGATGTAATTCGGACCAATGAAAATGTTTAAGTGATTTCGACTTGCCGCTCGGGGTTAAATCCCAAACGTGCCTACGTACTTCCGTTTGAATGGAAGATCAAAGTCAACGTAGTTCGATAGGCCTTTTTAAAAGGGTTTTGAATGGGTATGCTTTATGCATGAGTGTGTGTATGCTTTGTGCATTTTGTTTAGGCATTTTGCCAAAGAGTTGATTGATTTGATGTTTTAGGCATTTGTTGCCAAAAGTGTTGATTTTAGGCTTTTAGCCAAAAAGATTGATTTAGGCAATTTGTTTGCCAAAAATTGATGTGATTTAGGCGATTGTCGCCAAAATTGATTATTTGAAGGCTTTTAGCCAAAATTAGTTGATTTAGGCAATTGTTTGCCAAAAGGCGTTGATGATTGGGCGATTGTCGCCAAAATTGATTAATTCGAGGCAATTTATTTGTCAAAAGTGATTATTTGAAGGCTTTTAGCCAAAATTTCGACTTAAGTGATTTGTCGCTAAAAAGGATTAATCTACTTATAGGCAATTTGTTTGCCAAAAGTGATCAATTGAATTGCAATGTAGGCAATTTATTGCCAAGAAAAACGTGTTTAATTAAGGCTATTTAGCCACAATTATTGATTAATTGGATTTAAGCCGAATTGTTCGAAATAAAAGCGATCACCATAGCTATTGATTAACTAGGCTTTAGCCAATATTGTCGGATTTAGGCTTTAATACCATGATTATTAATTAACCGGGCATCTAGCCTAAAATTATTTAATTGAGGCATTTTACTTTCCTAATGATGACGTGAATGCATTTATGCAGTTGTAGAATTAGGAGTAGAAGAGAAGCATGCATGAAGTGCTAAAATTAAATAGGCAGAGTTTCGTTTATGTACCTGATTTAATCGACGGCCGCTTCTTAGCTTCAGCTTGAAAATTCCAAGTTAAGCTCCTCGTTTGGGGAATATTGATTAATTTAATTTAATTTAAGTGACCAAGTATCACAACAATAAAATAATAAAAGCCTATGCTAAATGCAGAAAAGCAGTAAAGAATCGCAAGGAGCGTAAGGGAGAAGGAGCGTCCGTCAACACAGACTGAGTGAGTCAAAATAGAGTGCCGAGGACAATATTTATAGGCAAAATTTGGGCTGGAGGGCGGCCGCTGCCGTCTAAACCGGCGGCCGGTGCCGCCGTGACCGGCGGCCGGGGCCGCCGTGTCAGGCGGCCTGAGCCATCGGGGCCGGCGGCCGGCACAATCGTGGTCGGCGGCAGGCACCACCGTGTCCGACGAACGCCGCCGCCGTGGCTGGCGGGTTTGCTAATCTTCGTTCTGAAGGCTTTTCTGGGAGTTCCGGATCTCCAAAAAATATTTTGGGACCAGTTCTGCGATCCTCGTAATTTTTCGGACGTTTCAAGTACCATATTGGCATACTTTCAGTGAACTTTCCGAATGGCCTCCGGTCCGGCCGGACTGTTTGCAGTCCGGGAAAACTGGCTCTTTGAGCCTCAAAATTTGGGTATTCACACTTCCATCTTGAAGAGTTTGGAAAATCTGACCCATCTTGAGGAGTACGACTGGGCCGGCGCTATTCTGAGCCGCATGTATGATGACATGTGTGATCTGAGTCGGGGCCACTGTAAGCTCAGCGGGACCTACTACTTTTGGGAGGTAATGTAAAGAACATTCTCCCTTTCTATGCTTTTCTGTTTATTATTCTTGATTTTTTTCTCATTGATTCTTGTTTCTTCTTTTTTTTTTTTTTTTTGCAGACTTGGGCATTCGAGTATTTCCCGTATACTCGCCCAGAGCTCATTCGTGCTGATCTTGTGCTGGGACTGGTGCCTTCGGCTTGGAGATGGTACCGATCAAACCTTCATACCGTTCGGCGCAAAAAATCGCTGAGGGATCTAAGGGCCTTTTTTGATACTTGCACTCTGGAGCAGGTAAGTGCTTAGTAATTCTTTAATATGTTAAAGAAAAAGGATTTATTAACACATTTGCATCTTTCATAGGTTGAGGTGGGGCCGATGACTGCCCGTCTATAGAGTTGGATTCAGGCCGACCCCCATTTCCAGCGGTTGGATGCCTTGTCTCGGCGGAGGGTGGTCCTGTCGCACCCTGTCCTGAGACGATATTACGTGGGCAAGAGAGTAGACCTTTAGATAAGAGGCTGCCGTTCTGTCCCTTACTCCCCTCCCGAGGAGATGCGAGTGGGCAGGCAGATGACGCTTACCAATGCCCATACTGAGGGTGCTCCACATGTGGAGTTCATCCTGGGGGGAGATTATGACGAGTTCTGCAGAATCTTTTTAATGCAACCCATTGGATCTCGGCTTGATAGTTTTCAGAGATCGGCACCTTCCCAGCCCCTTGACGCCACTTCTTCTCGGGCTTCGGGTCCCTCGACTAGGACTCCTAGGAGGAGGCCTTCGACCGATCCTTCTTCTTCCACTCCGGTTGAGGGTCCATCTCGGGCTGGGCCTAGCCGCTCGTCAGGTCTGTCTAGGGCTCCCCGGGCCATCTCAGAGGCTACTGGGCCGCTTCATCCAGGCCTGGCCAACCTACATCTTCCATACAGCATTTCCTACTATACACCTGACGGCACTCTAGCTTTTCGGGAGGTCTCTCTGGAGAATGTGGATCGTTTGGATCTTCCTCCCGAGGACATTAATGAGGTAATGACTGATAAATCTCTCATAAAAAGGATTCATAAGAGACTTGATATTAACTTGTGTTTTTTGTATGATTTCCAGGTTCCTAATGGCTTGGTCAGTCAGATGATGGAGCTGATGCTCGGGATGCAGCAAGAACTTTTTGCATCCTGGACTCTGAGGGCCTTTGATGATTAGAGGAGGAGGAGGCTCCGTCGCTGACGCCATGGTTGCTAGATTTTTCCTTTTTTTTTTTGTATTTTTGTACTGAACTTTGACTGTACCTGCACTTGGTTAGTACTGAAAATATGTATGCATGATTATCCATTTTGAAAGAAAACCGGATTTTTTTTTATCTCGCCTTTTTTTGCCGCCTCCGGGCGCGTTTTTCTTATGAAAACCCTATTTTTTTTCCAGACTCCCTCATTCTTTCTCGAAGTTCATGCCAGAAAAACAGTTTTCAGCCAGTTTCTTTTCTTTTTCTCTCTTTTTCTTCAAAGATGAACCCTTTTTATAACCACAGCATGCACAGCTGGACTAAGAGTCTCTCCAAAGTCGAAAAGATCAACTTAGGGAGGTACCGTCTTTCTCCTATCGTTACCCTTAGGGGAGTGGTAATTGACTGGGATTTTCTACGGGCCTGCATCAGACTTTGGGACCCGGAGGCCCACGTTTTCCGGTTCGGGGCCATGATGGAGGAGATGTGCCCTCTTTTTGAGGAATTCTGCGCTATTATAGGGTGCGATCCCAATGCCCCTTTAGTCAAGCATGAGGTCAAAATTGGGTATGTTCGGTCGTTCGAAAGCCTGTTTCAGTTCAGCCGACCACAAGCTAGGGCCATGATTGTTGGTGACCAGAAAGCAATTCTTCTACCCCTGATTAACGAATTTTCAGAGGTTCAATCAGACGACCCAAACCGTATGAGGCTGAGAATGCGGGCCTTGATTTTCTGCTTATTAGCTGGTTTCTTATTCAACAAGGATCCAGGCTTTAGGGATTTGCGACTCTACCCCATGATTCGGGAGATGGAGGATATGGGTTGCATTGGCGGCATTGTGTTGGCAGAGACTATCAGGAGCCTTGACAGAGCTGCTTTAGGCTTCGATGACTGGACGGTCTCTCCGATTATTCTGCAGGTATTTCCCCTTTTCCTCTTCCTTTTTTCTTCTTTCTTTTGGTTCGTTCCTTTGTAATAGAAAGGATCCATTACTCAGGTTTGGTTAAAGGACCACCTCCAAGTGGTTGCTGCTCCTACTTTCTTGCCTTACAACCCCTCTCAATATCGTATGCGGAGGATCTTGATCACTCATCCGTCTACTGATGCATGGACCTCATGGCTGATTGAGCTGGGTCCAAATGAGGTACTGTGGTACATTTCCTGGTATGACATCACCTGCTTCATCCAGGTTATCTTCTGCCACACCCAAGTTTACCTGCTAGGCCTTACACATTGCACGTGGTACTGCGCTTCGCGTGTTTTGAGGCAGATGGGGATAGACCAGACTGTTCCGATTGTGGATGGCATTTCGGCTGATTCAGCCATCACTCCGGGTGTTACCCGAGCCGTCCTTAGGGCTTGGGTTAGAGACCATCACATGGTTAGGCCTTTACCTAATCCTGCCGGTGTTCAGACTTCTAATGAGTATCGGACCTGGTTCATTACCGTTGTCTGGCCGGTTGAAAGGCCAAGGAGGAACGCACTGCTGAGTGTACTTGAAGGTTGGGCTCAGGCTGACGCTGATAATGAGATTGGGACTGATGAGGAGATTATGTTGGCTCCTCGGACAGGCGAGGTTGGAGGGAGGTCAACGGCTAGGGATGACTCGGAGGATGCTGCCCCACGGAGGCGACGGGACACCTAGACTCTTATAGGCTTTTGGACTTTTGCTGTTTTTCCCTTATTTTGACTTTTTTTGACTTTTTATTTGGGACTTTGACCTTGAATTTTGGATGTATGTTTTTTTTTTTTTGATTTAGACTTGGACTTAGACTTCATTATTTATTTATTTTTCTTGGACTCTTTTGCTTTCTGCTTGACTTCGGACTATTTGACTTTATTGCTTTAATTGGGAATGTCATTTGACTTTTAAGCTTTCTAAGCATTTTCCAACTTTATTTATTCAAGCTCTAATTTTTGCCTAAGCCGCCCTTTCAGGTTTTCAACTTAGCGGGCCCCGACTCTTGCCTAAGCCGCCCTTTTCGAGTTTTCAACTTAGCGGGTTTTTCTCTTTTTTTTTTCACTTCTTTTTTTCACTTTTTTTTTTATTATTGTTGGCAAAGAAGAAAGAATTATGGAATGACTTTCATTAATGTTTAGTCCGTACCCAATGAGGGCTGCCTATATATCTCCGATACATAATTTCTTTTTTCCGAAGAGAATCAGGTCTAATGTAGTTCTTTTTTTTTTTACACCATGCAATGACTGTAATTTACACATAATATCTTTTTAGCTGATCTAAATTACATGGATTCGTGAACTCCAAACCATCTAAATCAGTCAAAATGATGGCTCCGCCGGACAGTATCCTCTTTAGAATGTAGGGCCCAGCCCAATGAGGGCGGAACTTCCCACGTGGGTCTATGATTGACTGTCTAATTTCCTTCAGGACCAAACAACCTTCTTCGAGTTTTCGGTCTTTGACCTTCTTATTAAAACGCTATGCCATTCTTCTCTGGTAAACTTGAGTTTGGTGGATCGCTTGCAATCGTTTTTCGTCCATACCCAAGAGTTGCAAATGATAATTCTTAGCCCAATCTGCTTCGCTGATCTGGCTTTCCTGGATAATCCTCGCCGACTGAACTTCCAGCTCAATAGGCAACACTACTTCCATACTATACACTAAGGAATACGAGGTTGCCCCAGTATGCGTTCTGATTGAAGTCCTGTATCCCCATAAGGCATTTGGTAATTGTTCGTGCCAAGCTTTATGCTTTTGAACTGTCTTTTGTAAAATGACTTTTATAGCCTTATTTGCAGCCTCTACAGCCCCATTTGTTTGTGGCCGATAGGGTGAAGACTTTTGATGCTGAATCTTCTTTTGCTTCAGCAGGTCAGAAAATTCACTTTGAAAATGGGACCCGTTATCAGTAATGATCTCGAATGGCATTCTGTACCGACAAAGGATGTTAGTACGAACGAACTGTGCTGCCTTCTTGGCATTCAAGACCGAATAGGAGGCTGCCTCAATCCACTTAGTGAAATAATCAACAGCAATCAGGATAAATTGATGACCATTGGAAGCCTTTGGGTGGATTTTTCCGATCACGTCTATGCCCTAAGTTGCGAAAGGCCATGGTGAAGTAATAGGATTCAAATTGACAGGAGGCCATCTTTGCAGCTTAGCAAAAATTTGACACTCATGGCACTTCTGCGCGTGCCTCACGCAATCTGCATTCATGGTTGACCAGTAATAACCCAGGTTCACGATTTTCCGAACCAAGGCTATCCCGTGCATGTGTGGACCAGACTCCCCATTATGTAAGGAATCCATGATGGTTTGAGCTTCTCCCTCATCAACGCACCTTAGGTGCAGGCCGTTCCAACTTCTTTTATACAGAACTCCCCCAGTAAGGAAATATCCGGATGCTAACTGTCTCAATGTCCGTTGATCAGTCTTAGTGGATCCCTCCGGGTAGGCTTCATTCTGAAGATAATTATGTATATCCCAATACCAGGGCTTGTCATCCACTAAATTCATGATATGTGCTGGCTGTTTCTGTAGCCGAACTGTCAGAGGTCGAATGACTTGGTCTCCCCCTACATTAACCATAGAGGCCAAAGTACCCAGAGCATCAGCAAACTGATTTTTGGCTCGCGGCAAGTAGTGGAAGGATAAATCCTCAAATTGCTGAGCCAACTCGTCCAAGCGTTGTAGGTAAGGAACCAAACGCTCTTCCTTAATTTTCCATTTTCTCAAAGCTTGGGAGACTATTAAATTGGAATCCCCGAAAACCTTGAGGTCCTTTATTTCCTTTTCCAGGGCTGCTTCTAACCCCTTTATGCAAGCTTCATACTCGGCTTCATTGTTGGTGTAGTCGAAATCTAATTTGACTGCGATTGGGATGTATTCTCCACAAGGAGTTTTGAATACGACTCCAACCCCATTTCCATGGTAGTTTGAAGCTCCATCGAAGTACATTTCCCAGACTTCACTTTCCAAGCTCAATAAGTCTTCATCAGGAAATTCTACCTCCGGCATTTGGTCTTTGACCGGTAATTCTGCTAATTGATTTGTCAAGGCTCCGCCTTTCACTGCCTTCCGTTGTACAAATTTTAAATCATAGGCTGCGAGCACTGACACCCACTTAGCCATCTTACTGTCAAGAACCAGCCTCTCCATAAGGAATTTCAAAGGGTTCGATTCAGAAATAACGTATGTGGTGTAGGACAAGAGGTAGTGCTGCAGCTTTGTACAAGCCCAAACTAGAGCCAGACACAACTTCTCTATCTTATTGTATTTTAGCTCGTAGTCTAGCATCCTTTTGCTGAGGTAATACACGACATTTTCTACCCTTGTATCTTCTGCTTGTTGAGCTAGCATTGCACCCATCGCTTCTTCTGTCACTGATAGGTACAATAGCAAAGGCTTTCCTAGCCTTGGTGGCTGTAAAACTGGTGGGGATAATAGATATTGCGTGACTCGGTCAAAAGCTTTCTGACAATCCTCATTCCATTTGACGGCTACTCCTTTCCTGAGTAATTTGAAAATCGGACCACAAGTATTGGCCAATTGATTGATGAACCGGCTGATGTACTGTAGCCTTCCCAAGAAACCCCGAACTTCTTTTTCCGTCTTCGGTGCTGGCATTTCCAGAATGGCTTTGGCTTTTGAAGGGTCAATCTCTATGCCCTTCCGACTGACCATATGCCCCAGAAATACTCCGGATGTAGCTCCAAACCGACATTTTGCCGGGTTGAGCTTTAAATTGTACTTTCGAAGTCTAAGCAAGAACTTCTCAAGTGCTGTTGTATGCTCTTCAGCTGTTTTTGATTTAACAACCATATCGTCCACATACACTTCTACTTCTTTGTGAATCATGTCATGGAAGATGGTCGTTGCCATTCTTTGATAGGTTGCCCCGGCATTTTTGAGCCCAAAAGGCATAACCCTGTAGCAGTAGGTTCCCCACTCCGTGATGAATGCCGTTTTCTCTTTGTCTGGCAAATGCATCATTATTTGATTGTATCCGACAGCGAGATCGGTCAAGGAGACCATCTCGTGTCCCGCCATTCGGTCCACTAATAAGTCAATATGCGGCAGGGGGAAGTCGTCCTTCGGACATGCTTTATTCAAATCCATGTAATCCACACACATTCTGACTTTGCCATCTTTCTTCGGCACCGGCACAATATTTGCTAACCACGTCGGGTAGGCAATGGGTTCTATGAACTTATTCTCCAATTGCTTGGCTACTTCCTCCTTGATTTTCAAGGACCATTCTGTTTTCAGCCTTCTTAGCTTCTGTTTTACCGACTTAGCCTCAGGGTATACTGGAATCTTATGCACCGCTATTGCCGGGTCAATTCCCGTGATGTCACTTGCCTTCCACATGAAGCAATCGGTAAACTTTTTCAAGCATTCAATGACCTGTTCCCTATTCACACAGTCAGATGCAATGTATGTATGTTCATTTTCTTCTTTGCCAATTATTATTTTTTCTTTTTCATTTTTCATTTCATTTATTTGATTTTCATTATTTTTGCTTGGAAATGCTTGAAAAGATAGACACGCGGGGTAGCCAATAATTTGTAAGCTCTTATTGATTAGGATGGAATTGTCCTCAAAAATTACATCAAATTTGAAGTCTGGATTTTCTAAATCCGACACAGACGACTCAGAACTGGAACTGGACTCTGACTTGGTTTCAGACTCGGGGTCAGACTCAGGCTCAGTACAGGACTTGATTACAGACTCTAGGTTTGGCTCGAGAAGGGTTTTGTCAGCAGCGCGCTCCTCCTCGGTATACCAGTTGGTGAGAGGCCCTTTATTCGGCTTGATCAGGCTCAACAAGTCTTGGTTCCCATCATTACTAGTAATAACTGCAACCTCATCAAAGAGACTGGGCTGCATGAGATCTTCTATCTCCAGCTCGGTTATTGCCTCTTCAGATAAGTCATTCAGGTCCGGGACACAGATGTCATTCATTTCTAGGAATAGTTCAAAAGGATCGATCAATTCCTGGTCCGCAACGATAGCATTTATCCCGTGATTTGGTAAAGGATTAGTGCTAATGTTTGGCTTATTCCTTGGAATAATTGAACCGTTGTCCACTAGGTCTTGGATGCGGTTCTTAAGCGTCCAGCACGCTTCAGTCTTGTGCCCGTTACCCTGATGGTACTCACAGTATTCGTCAGCTCTGTAGTTCCTTGGTAATGGGTTGGGTGGCGGCCTTGCTTCCAAAGGCTTGATGTAGTTTGCCTTGACAGCCTCTCGGAATACCAAAAGGATTGGCATCCCGAGATCAGTATATGTCCTTCTCGACTGACTGCCATTTCTCATATTTCCCACACGTAAAGGATTCGTGGGGGTGATGCTTGCCACTTCATGGACTTTGCTAGCTTGGCTAGGCTTCTTGTATTTTGAAGTACCCGAGTCTTCTTTCAGTTGCCCCATTTGAATTAAATCCTCTACCTTCGTAGCAGTGGCAATGAGCGACTGGAACGTCGGTAGGTACTGAGTTTGCAATTGTTGCTGGTAGACAGGCAGCAGGTTCTTTATAATTATGTCCACATGTTCTTGCTCAAAAGGCCAGTTGATCATTTGGGCAGCCTTGGCCCTCCACCTCGTAAGGAACGAGGAAAAGGGTTCATTATTTTTCTGTTTGGTGGTCTCCAGCTCCCTCCGAGTAACGTCCACCTCTATGTTATAATGATATTGCGTATTAAACGCATTGCAGATTTCTTCCTAGGTCTTCATTTTAGACCGGTCCAGGCTGACAAACCACCTCAAAGCAGCACCGGTGAGTGATTGTTGAAACAACTAAGCAAGGAGCTCGCTGTTCAGTCCGAACGGGTTTAGGGCACCCACATACATTTTCAGGTGAGTTTTGGGACAAGTGGTTCCGTCAAACTTGTCCATGTTGGGCATTTTGAACTTTGTTGGCAGTCTTGCTTCGGGGAACAAGGACAAGGAGTCCATGTCCACCACCTCCTTGTGTGTCTTAAGGGCAGTGATCGACCTTTCCAGGAGTTCCAGTTTTTCTCTCATTTTCTGAGCTTCCAGCTCAGAAGCAGTTCTGGAGGGCATGTCATCCAGGTTAAGGGTAGGGTTTGTCGGTTCAGCAGCAAGTCCCTGATTGGAGGTAGCAGGTCCACTTCCCCCAGCGGAAGCCCCATTTCCATTACCACTACCTAGTTCAGCTATTAGGGCAGTTCTCTGGGCAGCTAATGCCTCATTCATTCTAGCCTCCATTCTGGCTTCCAGTTGTTCTATGAGATTTTGGATGTCAGCAAGTGATGCCATAGGTGCAGTTGAAGTTGGTGAAGTTGGTGAAGCTGGTGAGGTTGGTGAAGCTGGTGAGGTTGGTGATAGCACTGTAGGTGTGACTGGAACTTGGATAGGCACTCGAACAGTGGGTACCTGATAGGATAAAGGTAGCTGGATTAGGGATAGTGGGTAGTATTCTGTATCAGGGTAGCTGAAGTAGATCGACTCTTTTGTCCAGTTGTGCATGACTAAAAAGAATATTTTGTGTTCTTTTTAATGTTCTTAATGTTTATGAGCTGATATGTCATGAATGCACACAACATCACGTCATAATTCGTCTTAATGATATGATTCACATCATTGGGTGCATACAGCCCTAAAGGATAGGTTCTATAGGCTATGACACAAATAGAGCATTGGCTTATTAAGGGACCCTTGAACCTTAAGAAAGGATATACCTAACCACATGTGAAACAAAGAGTTTCGCATGGGTCCAACAGTACGCATACTCATGGGCCACCCCCAAAAGGATTAGGGATGGTTTGTGGTAATAGGGAGGACGCTTTAGCTGTCCGTCGACATAATCAAGGAGACCTGCCGATCAGCGCTACTTGCTATCCAGACTCAGAAATTTGAACAGAGAGAGAAGAAATTCATTTGAAATTCGTTTTTTATGCAATGGAGAAAAAGATTCTCAATTCGTGCAAATAAATAAACAAATTTAAGTGATTTAAAGTAAATTTCAATTAGGTCCAAATTCACCTTATTAAGCATTCTTAAAGAAAGAATACTTAATCTTTGTTGGGGTACCCTGCAAAACAAAGCATAGTATAATAATACCCTAATGAAAGGGCAAGTTAGTTTACACAACAATTGTAGTCCACTTTATGTAAAACGATTACATGAATTCCCCAGGGGAGTCGCCAAACTGTGAACCCCTCCCCCAAAAATAGGCATATAATGAATATGGCTAATGGCAGAAATGCACGTGAATGTGTGAGTCGCCACCTTGTTTAATTATTTTAGGGTAAACTAGGAAAAAATCCTAAGTTGACTCCAATTTTAATTAACCTAATTACTAGATTAATTATCCCAATATTTAAGGCATAATCTACAAACCCGAGGTGGATCCCGAGACTATGTCATGCTGATTAACTAACCAATGAATGAATGCTTTGCAAGGTAAGTGATGTAATTGGACCAATGAAATGTTTAAGTGATTTCGACTTGCCGCTCGGGGTTAAATCCCAAACGTGCCTACGTACTTCCGTTTGAATGGAAGATCAAAGTCGACGTAGTTCGATAGGCCTTTTTTAAAGGGCTTTGAATGGGTATGCTTAATGCATGAGTGTGTGTATGCTTCGTGCATTTTGTTTAGGCATTTTGTCAAAGAGTTGATTGATATGATTAGGCGTTTGTTGCCAAAAGTGTTGATTTAAGGCTTTTTGCCAAAAAGATTGATTTAGGCAATTTGTTGCCAAAAGTTGATGTGATTTAGGCAATTGGCGCCAAAATTGATTATTTGAAGGCTTTGAGCCAAAATGGGTTGATTTAGGCAATTTGTTTGCCAAAAAGTGTTGATTGGGCGATTGTCGCCAAAATGATTGATTTAAGGCTTTTAGCCAAAAGATTGATTAATTCAAGGCATTTTGCCAACAATTGATATGTAATTTAGGCAATTTGTTGCCTAAATGTGATTGATTAAACTGTAGGCAATTTGTTGCCAAAAAACGTGATTGATTAAGGCTTTTAGCCACAATTATTGATTAATTGGACTTAAGCCGGATTGTTCAAAATAAAGGCGATTATACCGTAGTCATTAATTGACCAGATACTTTAGCCAATATTGTCGGATTTAGGTTTTAACACCACGATTATTAATTAACCGGGCATTTAAGCTAAATCATATTTAATTGAAGCAGTTTATATGCCTAGTTGATGACATGAATGCATTTATGCAGCAGTTTAATTCAGAATTGGAGTAGAAGAGAATATGCACAAAATGCTAAAATTAAATAGACAGGGTTTCGTTATTACCTGAGTTAATCGGCGGCCGCTTCTTAGCTTCAGCTTGAAAATTTCAGATTAAGCTCCTCGTTTGGGGAATATTAATTAGAATTAATTTAATTAAGTGACCAAGTATCACCACAGCAAAATAATAAAAGCCTACACTAAATGTAGAAAAACAGTAAAAGAACCGCAAGGATTGTAGGGGAGAAGAGAGCGTCCGTCAACACAGACTGAGTGAGTAAAAAAGTCGCACCGGGGCTATATTTATAGGGAAAACCCGGGCTGGAGGGCGGCCGCCGCCATCACCGCCGTGAAGGGCAGGCGCCCCCGCCGTGGCCGGCGTCCGCCGTCGCCGTGGCTTGTCCACTTTCTAGTCTTTCGTTCCGAAGGCTTTTTCGGGAGTTCCGTACCTCCAAAAAATATTCCGGGACCAGTTCTGCAATCCTCGCAATTTTTCGGACGTTTCAAGTACCATATTGGTATACTTTCGGTGAACTTTTCGAACGGCCTCCGGTCCGGCCGGACTATTTGTAGTCCGAAAAAACAGGCTTTTTGAGCCTCAAAATTTGAGTATTCACAGGTACAGAAGATATCGGCTCCAGAACAGGGCTTCACACAGGGCTCCTAAGACCAAAGGGGTATACCTACGATTTTGGGGCCCGGAAGCACTGGCTCGGAATGGCCCGAAAATGATTACAATGCTTCCTACATGTCTTAGAGGAAATATTATGGCCTCGAAATGGCGTGATAAGCGACAGACAGAGAGATATTGGGCTAAAACTGCCAAATGCTTCCGGAGTGGCACCGATTTTGCGCATTAATCACCATAAATTGTACGCAGTGCATAATGCAAATTGAAATATAAATTTAATCGCAAGCATATATATAACTCAGACATTAAATATTAAGTTTGATTTTCTATTTCTTTAATGCTAAAACAAAAAATATATACAAATGAATTAATTTATATAAAATATAGAAAATAAACATAATGAACTCAAAATAAAAAATTTATTTCATAGAGAATAATCCGAGTTGATGAAAGTTACTTGGAAAAAAACAAAAAGGCCAAATAGGCTAGTATAAGTATTGTGTGTATATAGGTAGAACTTAAGCAGGTCTCAAAAAAAAAAAAAAAAAAAAAAAAAAGAAATTTCTGTGGGCCCTTATACATTTTTTTAGGTTCATTGTGGTTTTTATTGATTTGAATTTCCAATTATCTTATAAAGTATTGTATTGACCTACAATGTTTATTATTATTATTATTATTGGAATTTGATAATAAATTGCTTAGAAAAATAATTTTGCACTTATAATTATAATATTACTTTTTTCATTATAAGCTTGTTTCTTTGATTTTTTTTATTTTTTACTAATAGTTATAAAAAATAAAAAACGTTTGAATTATCTAGTTTAATGGCGACCCGTTGACGAAACTGGTTTGATGTCCAATATGATTTTAAAGACATCATTTTTTTATCCTTTACCCTAATATCATATGCTTTGCATTATTATTTATTCCCTCCCATTTTATTTATTTGGACAAAGTTTCTAATTAAAATGTCTCATTTATTTAGACAAACTTACTAAATTTGGTAAAAATTCAAAGTATAAAGTCCATATTGCCTTTTATATAGTTTTTTTATTACATTAATATGTAAAAATATCGCACACCAAGGCATAGCCTAGTGGTAAGTGCATATATAGCTTGGTAATAGATTTAGATTCGATTCCCCCTTCCCCTAACACTCAAAAAAATATATGTAAAAATATTAAGAGAGTGGTAGACAAAGTCCAAAAAATGCATTGAATGTGGTTAGATTTTTAAAATTATGCTTTATCCATTTCTCTCTTCATTTTGATAAAAATATGCACACAAATTCATTTTAGCACAAACATTAGTTGATAAGATTGAAGCTAATAGCACACCTATGAAGAAATGAAGGCTATTTTTATTGACTTAAAGACTTCTATAGAAGCCAATGACAACATGATTGAAATACATGAGACTCCTAAAAATGTGCAAGTTAGGAAAAATAGTGCTCAGTTTATTAAAGAAGAGAATAAAGGAGAAGATCTTGAAAATATAGATGGATAATATAAAGATGAAAGACACGACAGAGCTGAAAATGCGCTGGTGGAAAAAAATAATAAGCGTATTGTTGAAGAAGAGAATAAAGGAGAAGATCTTGAAAATGTTAGTGTACACGATGAAGATGAAATACAACCAAACAATGGTGACCTAGAGATGTCCAAATTCTTTTTTGTGGATGAAGCTTTATCTCAAAATCAAATGGTGAAAGATACATTCGCAGACTTAAATATAGAATCAAATGAGTTCTCATACGAACTACACTCTCATGTTTTAGTTTGAAAAACTCCACATACCCAAGTGTGATTGTGTTAAAACTGCATTCCTATTGTTATTGCCTTCTCTTTTAGTTGTAATTATAAATGTTTGTCTGTTTTTTTGTTAATCACATGTTTACATTTTGTTCAAAGAAAATTTATTTTTTTTAGTTTTTCAAACAATGATTATATAAGCTAAACAATTGAAATGTGTAAAAAAAAGGATTAAGTCTCATTGTGCAGATACTAAATTTCACTAAAAAAATATATAACCAGTCTCATTCCAAATTGGTGCACATGTTTTAATCGTGTAAAAATGTTCCATAAAATACAAAATGCAGGCAAGTTAATATTAATCGTGCAAATAGGATTAAAATTTTCCTCCAAAACGAAACCTAGAGAGGTTATCTTAGATCATTGTTTATTTTCAACCTTTTGAATTCATCAATCCATTACTCTTGTCTTCAAGTCATTAAATGACTTTATTAGATAAACAAAGCAAGAGATATTTGACTTTAAGATAAGAATAATGCTTAATAAATTAGGAAAAATTTTATTTTCTTAATTCTAGTGCAAAAATACTTTTGTCCAAAAAATGAATTAGATGAAATTTTTTTTCTTCATCATTATCAATTTATTTAATTACTATTTATACATATTTTCTAACTATATAAACTTACTAGTAGAAATCCTAAAACTACTCTTGCAAGTTATTTTTCTTTACACTATGTTTGGAAAGAAGAGGAATGAAACTAATGAAGAAATCAAAATAATAAAGAAAAATAATAATGAATTGTTAATTTTCTTTCCATTATTATTTTCCACCCTTGTGTTTGGATAGTGAAGGAACGAAAATAAATTATTTTTCTTTAATTGGAAAAGGTAAAATTGTAGAGAAAAAAATTGCTAATATTGATATCTTACCATTTTAATCTCACTTATCTTTTTAGAGGACTTTGATGATTATATAACTTTAATGTCTTCAATATTTAGTTAAAAGTAGTTTGGGTATTTGGGTAATTGGATAAAAATTAGAGAAACTTCAACATTACACCATTATTTTCTCTCCCAAATAGAGAGATTCTATCTATGTGAGATAGGGAGGAAAAAAATTAATTTTTTCTTCTTTCCCAAACAAGGTAAAATTGCTTTCCACAGCTATTTTGATCCCCTCAAAAAAATACATCCATCCAAACAGAGTATTAATGTTTTTAGCCTTTTCACTTTTCCGTGAAATATTTTCTTATATTGTAGATTTTTTTTTCCCATTTCTTCCTACTATTTTGTTCAGAGGAATTTTTGATTTTGTTCCCTTTTTTTCTTTTCTCTAACAAATATAAATAAAACATTTTTAGTTCCTTCAATATGCATTTTTCGTTTCCTGCGGTGTTTAATTTGATTACTAAGGTTTAATTTTAGGTTTTTGTTAAGTTTTCAGTTATATTCATGTGTCTATTCATTGCAATAGCAATATGTGATAAAAGAAGGATCTGTAATTTGATATGAGAACATGAATGGAAAGGGCCTTTTTGTGGACTTTGTTAATCCGCACCTTCTAGCATTATTCAATGAATTTTTTAGGGCTTTGAAACTAGTGGTTTCAGATGATATATGACTTTCAATTCTTTTCTTGTTTTGTTTCTGGTTATTTTCAGTTAACTGACTTGTTTGGATTTTTATAATGCATTAAGCCCAAAATTAAATCAAAATTTATGATTCATATCAATTCGTATGTGCATTTAGGGCTGTGCATGGTTTCTAGGGAACCGAACCGAGATGTAGAACCTAATCAAACGGAATTGAAATTGAAAAAGAACCGTTTTGTAAGAACTGAAACTAAATTCAGAACCGAAAAGATTTACATGTTAGTTTTGATTCTGAGTTTGGTTCTTGCTAAGAACCAAACTGGAACTAACCAGAACCGTACTGCATCAAGATCGAATCGGAACCGAACCGAAGAACCACTTAATAAATACATATTTTTCACTTTAGATATATTATTTAATTTAAAACTTAAAAACATTATATATTTTATATTTAAATTTAAAATTATATTTCTATTTACTTAATAATATCAAAATGATATGAGATTCTAACTTTAATTGATTGAAGTACATTTTATTACTTAATAATGAATTTGATATTTAGGGAGGAAATTTACATTTAACTTAATTTTTAATTTAGATATGCAATTTTTTCTATATAAGCTTTTCTTTATATTATAACTTATAAAACTTGTCACATACCCGCGTATTGTATGGAATCCAAAAAAAATATAAGGAGTTCACTGTTATATTCTTAAATCTTGATCGATGTAATTACTTATATGTATTAATCAAATTCCAGTGCGATTATAAATCTACAATTCTTTTAACATTAAAGACTTTAGATGAGTAAGTAGTTTAGCATAATATTTTTGTGTCAATCTAAATATCAAAGAGAATAGGTATGTGGGAGATTGGAAAAAAAATCCTGAAATTTGAAATAGTATTAAAGTTATTATTCAATAATATTATTCATTGCATTATTAGAGAAAGTAGCTCAAAATTTTTATTAGTTAAAAGGAATTTAATTGCTCTAATAATTTTATTAATCATTGAAAAAAACTGCAAAACATACCATTAATGTTATTAAAAATATTAATTTCCCCTCTATTAATGTTCAAACTAATAGAAAGAAAAAATAGGAAAAAATAGTGCCACATCAGCACTTTAACTTTAATTTTGTGCCATGTCAATTTTTTAAGTTTCTGTTTTATATATTTATATAGATACTAAACATATATATATATATATATATATATATATTTTACTAACTAGCAATACATGAAATTGTATATTTATCATAAAATTATATTAATTAATCATATAAATTTATTAATATTCTAATAGTGTTTTAATTATAGTTTTTCTAGTTATAGTTTGTTTCGAATTTCATGTATACTTAATATTATATCTAATATTATTATAATAAATCATTTCAATAATATTATAATTGCTGTCTTTCTAATAATTAGCAATAATAGTATAGTTACTAATAATATTATTAGTAAATATCTTTGAAAATCAAAACTATATAGTTTTGGTATTTGAGGTTAAGCTAACCAACATTAAAACAACCACTTTTAGTGTAGAGCTTTAATTTTAATATAAGATTTTAATATTTAAAAAAAGAAATTATTAATAATTTTAATATTTTATTATTTAAAATAAGATGTTATAATTAATACTTATCAATTATTAATCATGATTTAGTATTGTAATTTTATACTATTATTAAAATTATCTTATAGATGATTTTTTTTTCAATTATCATATGTTATAATTTTAGTTGAGTATTAAAATTCTTTTGATTTAATGAAAAGTGGTATCAATATAGAGAATAATACATTAATTTTTAATGGGAGAATTGGAATTGGAACCAGAACTAGAATTAGAACCAAAGAACAGAAAAAAAAAAGTAATAAATTGAAACTGAATCGAATTATGGTCCGATTCTGGTTCTGGTTCTAAAGTCATTTGGTTCTGATTTTAGTTCTAAATTTAAAAAGAATCGAGCCAGAACCCTATATGCATTCATGCTTTTATCTATCACCATTCATCTTTTATTTATATTGAATCCAAATGTAACACTAACACAATTGCATGCTTTTCTATGAAATTACCAACAAAGGAGGGAGCAAATGACATCCAATTCTCAATAGTCTTTCTTGCCAAAATTTTATTGGAAAAAACAAAATTATGTGAAGGAAAATAGCAGTAGATCATTGTTAATTGTTTGTAAACATATTAGAAGGTGTTATATGAGATTGGAATCACAAAAAATGGGTTAGTTGAGGCGTGCTTCTGTGATTATCTTCTGGTTGTATATGAGTGGTTGTTGGAGAATGAATTGGCTTATTCAATGAAGTTACAAATCTAGGTTCTAAGCTTTATATGGTTGGTACTGATGGTAAACAAAATTTGGGAATCCAAGTTTTGAATATGTTAGACATGTCATGTTTAATCCATATGTATAACGATTATTTAATCTGACCTTTTATTTTAGTAGGTGCCTTTGAGAAAATTTACCTCTTAGACTATCGACCATATATAAGTGGGTAGTTGATTCTCCATTTCAATGTTTTGATCCCCTTAAAAAGAGTTGTGAAGCGCTCTTTAGGCCTCCTTTTATTCCATCACCTAAGAGAATCAAATGGCACCAAAGTCCTTATCAGTTTTACTATTTCAATAAGGCACTAACCAATGGAAGGCAGTTATAATATCTGAAACCATGCTTAAAGCCGAAAGTTGAGTTGTGGAATATGATCCATATATAGCTCTTGTCTCTATCTTGAAGATGTTGTGAACTGTCCATTCTATGGGAAGGTTGAGGTTGTAGATGATATAATATATGGTTACTTGTTTCATACCATCATTACATAACCACTTCAAGGTGGAAGGGGATACTGTGTCCTTGAAGCTAGCAAATTTATGCCATGAAGCAAGATATCCTTTGACTATAGCAAGACGCCCAAATACAACAGAATTCAGAGATGAAACTGCTTTCCAAATTTCTTTTGGATTTTCCAAGAAGGATCACTCAAGGCGCATTACACATATGGAAAATAATATCTTTTGTATGGTTGAGACTCTGGAAGAAATACTCAATGATATAAACTTTCAATTTGTTTATATCAATACATTTTGATTAGAAGAGAAGTCTTGGAGATGCTGAATTCCACAATACGACTTATAGATGTTAGATCAAATTATGAGTGCGACACATTTGAAATTATGTTTTGCTTCAACCTGTAAAGTTCCTTACTCTTCTCTCCTACTTTGTTTACATGATTTGCTTCAATTTTAGCCTATATATATATATATATATATATATATATATATATATATATATATATATATATATATATATATATATATATATATATATATATATATAAAGAGAGAATCATGAGTTTTTGTAATATGCTGACGTGGTACTTCATTTGAGGAGAGAGAATTTATAATATTCGAGCGTCTACTTTTATCTTGATTGGGAGAAATTATATACTGAAAAATATTCCTAACGAGTTAATATTCTTAAACTGAAAGGTACTCCCATTTAGCAAATCTTAAATAAAGAAGGAAACTAAAAGAAAAATTCTTAATTAGTCTCAAATGTTCTTGCATCATTTTCATCGGGTTTGAAAATCGACCTCGACGAGAAAATTTTAGATATTCAGCCATCAGTTTACCATCCATTATCCGATCCCATAAGAATAGATAATAAGTGTCACAAATTCTGTACAGGAGACACAAAACCACTACGTAAATCTTGGATTAAAGCCTTCCTACAACATTGTATCTTAACAACTATAAATATAAGAGTCTTCAAAATACAACTTAGATAATTTATCAAAAAAAAAAAAAATACTACTGAAGAACAATAAGAGTTTCTCCCCTATATTATAAATATCTCATCATACATATATAAAAAATGATCTTTTTAACACTTCTATAAGTCGACCATTATTCAATTATAATTTTCAAATCAATTTCTCTGTGAACCCCTACCCCAAAACATCATAGGCATATGAATGCATGTGACTAAGGGAAGAAATGCACGTGATGTGTGAGTCGCCACCTTGTTTAATTATTTTAGGGTAAACTAGGAAAAAACCCCTAAGTGACTCCAATTTTAATTAACCTAGTTACTAGATTAATTACCCAATGTCTAAGGCATGGTCTTCGAACCCGAGGTGGATCCCGAGACTATGTCATGCTGATAAACTAACCGATGAGTGAATGCTTTGCAAGATGATTGGACCAATGGAATGTTTAAGTGAGTTTGAATGATTGCGACTTGCCGCTCGGGGTTAAATCCCGAACGTGCCTACGTACTTCCGTTTGAATGGAAGATCAAAGTCAACGTAGTTCGATAGGCCTCTTCTAGAGGGCTTTAGATGGGATGCTTTATGCATGAGTGTGTGTATGCTTTGTGCATTTTTGTTTAGGCATTTTGCCGAAGAATTGATTGTTTCAGGCACTTGGTGCCAAAATGTTGATTTGAGGCTTTTTGCCAAAAGAAAGGATTTGGGCTTATTCTTGCCAAAAGATAAGTTGGGCTTATTTGCTTGCCAAAGATTAATTGGGCTTATTATTGCCAAAAGATTGATTGTTTAGGCGATTGTCGCCAAAATTGAATAATTTAAGGCTTTTTAGCCAAAATGAATTGATTTAGGCAATTGTTGCCAAAGGTTGATTTAAGGCTTTTAGCCAAAAGAAATTGATTTAAGCGATTTGTCGCTATAAAAGAGATTAATTTTCACTTATAAGCAATTTATTTGCTTAAAGTGATTATTTAAAGGCTTTTATCCAAATTATTGATTTAAGCGATTTGTCGCTATAAAAGATTAACTTTTCACTTATAAGCAATTTGTTTGCCTAAAGTGATTAATTAAATTGAAATATAGGCAATTTATTGCCATAAAAAAAAACGTGTTTAAGTAGGACCTTTTAGTCACAATCATTGATTAACTGGACTCAGGCCAAGAACTGTTCGAAATAAAGGCAATTTCACCATAGTTATTGATTAACTAGGCTTCTTTAGCCAATAATGTCAGATTTAAGCTTTAATACCACGATTATTAATTAATCGGGCATTTATGCTTAATCTTTATTTGATTGAGGCAATTTATTTGCCTAGTGGATGATATGGATGCATTCATGCAGTTATAGAGTTAAGAGGAGTAGAAAAGAAGCATGCATGAAGTGCTAAAATTAAATAGGCGTAGTTTAGTTTATGTACCTGATTTAATCTCCGACCGCTTCTTAACTCCAGGTTAAGCTCCTCGTTAAGGGAAATATTAATTAAAATGGAATTTTAATGGCCACTTAATAAAGCAAGAAAAAATGAAAGCTAAATAAAATAAAATAAAATAAAATAAAGAATGCAGAAAGCGATAAAAGAATCGCAAAGAGCGTAAAGGGAGAAGAGAGGTCAGTCAACACAGACTGTGTGTCTAAATGGAGCCCCGGGGCCTCTTTTTATAGGAAAAAACGCACCCCGGGCGCGCCTGCCCGCCTGGGCTGGGCGGGCGTGCCCGCCCATGCTGGGCGGGCGTGTTCGCCCATGCTGGGCGGGCGCGCCCGTCCTTGAGGGTGGGCTTGCCCACCCCCGCGGGCGGACATGCGTGCCTTTTTTCCGTTCCGGAGGCTTTTCCGGGAGTTCCGGACTTCCAAAAAAATATTCCGAGACCAGTTCCGTGATCCTCGTAATTTTTCGGACATTTCAAGTACCATATTGGCACACTTCCGGTGAACTTTTTGAATGACCTCCGGTCCGACCGGACTGTTTGCAGTCCGGGAAAATAGGCTCTTTGAGCCTCAAAAAAATGGGTATTCACAGGCGACTGCAGCCGCTGTCGCCGGCGGCGATAGCGGCTACCGCCACCTTTAAGGGCGGCCGCCACCGCCGCGGCCGGGAAAACTGGCTTTTTAGCAAAGTCAAATTAATTGGCACTGCACTGTAGCAGGCGTGCTTTCCTCCATTTAAAGAGTTTCACATGCCACCAGCAACATTAGAAGCCTCAAAATTTGAGTATTCACAGTTGCCCCCCACTGGCTATCATAAAAATGATTTATGAGAGCCAGTGGCTGTCTGAAGGAGCAAATTTTGAGGATGGGCAGAGGAGGAAACCCAGCCGTGGGTTTCTTTTTGTGCAATGAAATGATCAAATACATGGATTTATGTTTGCAACTTAAAGATGTTTTTGCCTCTTTGAGGACTTAAAAAGAAATTTTGCCTCTTAGAGGACTTGAAAAAGAGGTTTTCTCCTTAATGAGGGCTTGAAGAGAGATTTTGCCTCTTAGAGGACTTGGAAAGATGTTTTGCCTCTTAGTGAGGGCTTGAAAAGATGTTTTGCCTCTTAGAGGGCTTGAAAAGATGTTTTGCCTCTTAGAGGGCTTGAAAAGAGATTTTGCCTCTTAATGAGGGCTTGAAAAGAGATTTGTTTTATTTTGTTTTTTTCTTTGAGAACCAAGGGTCCACCTAAAGTCGAAATGATCAAATGGCTTGGTTTTGGATGAAAAATGGTTGGTTATTGGTTAGGGTTTCACCCTAGGTTTTTATGTAGAAAAATAAGGTAACCATTAACCGGGTTCTACCCTGGGTTTGTGTAAAAGGGGTTAACGATGGTTGGGTTCCACCCTGGGTTGTGTATGTTTATAACACTTGCCCCTGAATCCAACTTGGAGGATTTTGCCCCCTGCTTGAGAGAATTGATGCCCTTATTAGCCGAAATAGAATTTCTTCTTAATGAAAGACTAAAAATTCCGTGATTACTTCTGCGATGGGAGAATGGTGAAGGTTCTTATCACTTCTTGCCCCCAGAATGGTGCTGACCATGGAACACTTCAAAACATTGGTGTTGTACTTGTCCAATCGATTGAGGAATCAAAGACAACAAAGCCACTTACATGACTCGAGGAAACGGACAATGTGGATGACATCGCTCGTCGGAAAGGATCGAAGAAACGATGGTCCGAGTGGAGATGAGGTATTAAAGAATTACCTCTGAACGACTATGTTTGACATTTTCTAGGGTTGTTTTGGAAACCCCGGGGATTGAATTGACATTTTCCTCTCTCTCTCTTTTTTCGAGGAATGACTCAAAGAGTGACGCTTTCAAAATGAACTTTTGAGAATGACTCGATTTTTGTGACTCGTTGTGGAATGACCACGGGTGATGGAGACTTGATTTTAGAGACTCGATTTAGAGACTCAAATTTTTCTTGTAGTGAATTTTGACTCGAAGGATCTCAGTGATTCCTGGAAAAAATGATTTATATACTCCCAAGGAGACCTTTGAAAGCACCTTTTTTTTTTTTTTTTGCCTTAACTTTTGCCTAGTAGCCGCCCTTTCGAGTTTTTGACTCTAGCAGGCTCTTTGCCCTAACTTTTGCCTAGACCACCCTTTCGGGTTTTCAGCCTAGCGGGCTCAATTCTTGCCTGAAGCCGCCCTTTCGGGTTTTCAACTCCAGCTTTTATTTTTTTTTTTTTTTTTACTATTTTTATTATATATTTTATTTTATATCGGCAAAGAGAAAATGCTTTTTATGATGCAGACTTATGTTTGTGACCGCGCCTTTATGGCTGCCTACGTATCTCCAAGAACTCTTCGGGGGATGGGGAGAATCAGGTCTTTCGTAGTACCTTCAGGGATGCGAACTTCGTGCTCGGCTGGTGCGGAATTCATTTCCGACTTGATGTTAGTGCGGAATTCCTTTCCGTCTTGGTGCGGAATTTATTTCCGACTTGCTGTTGGGACGAAATTCAATTCCGACTTAATGCTGATTGTGGAATTTATTTCCGATTTGATTTCTTCGGGATTTCTTCCCGGCTTGATGTCTTTGTGGGATTCCTTCCCGACTGGATGTCTTTGCGGGATTCCTTCCCGACTGGATGTCTTTGCGGGATTCCTTCCCGACTTGATGTCGATGCAGAATTCATTTCTGACTTGATTTCTTCGCGGGATTCCTTCCCGGTTTGATGTCTTTGTGGGATTCCTTCCCGACTGGATGTCTTTACGAGATTCCTTCCCGACTTGATGTTGATGCAGAATTCATTTCTGACTTGATTTCTTCGAGGGATTCTTTCCCGGCTTGATGTCTTTACGGGATTCCTTCCCGACTTGACGTCTTTACGGGATTCCTTCCTGACTTGAGGTTGATGCAGAATTCATTTCCGACTTGATTTCTTCATGGGATTTCTTCCCAGCCTGATACCTTTGCGGGATTCCTTCCCGACTTGATGTCTTTACGGGATTCCTTCCCGACTTGAGGTTGATGCAGAATTCATTTCCGACTTGATTTCTTCATGGGATTTCTTCCCGGCCTGATGCCTTTGCGGGATTCCTTCCTGACTTGATGTCTTTACGGGATTCCTTCCCGACTTGAGGTTGAATCAACTTATTGACTCGAGCTCATATGATAGTGATGACCTTAGGCGAATCTGACTTTGTTGTTGTAGTGGTTTTACCACTGATTGACTTGAGAATATGACTTGTATTCATCACAAAGAGTTTTGAATACCCACATTGTGGTGGTAACTTGAGTGGTTTGAGTGTTGAAGAAGCTTTCATGCTTTGAGTTTGTGGCTTCGCCATGTTTGGATTCTTGAGGTTAATCTGATTCCTTTTCTCGAACTTTATCTTCCTCTGAACTTGAAACTTATTTCCTCGATGGTTCTCCTCTCCATAAGGAATTTTGAGGAGACTCTTCCTTTTCCTTGTTTTGAGAAATGATCCTTGTTTATAAGGACACTTGTACTTGTGCCATGTTTGGCGCTTCATTTTCAAGGTCTTTGTTGTCATCCACTTCGTGGAGATGACCGCTTCTTTTAACTCGCTTTTTCAAAATGTGAGCAGCCGCTTGGTCTTTGTCCATATGGCTGAAATGATTTGTCATCTACCCTTAACGGGCTTGAATTTAACGGAGAGCTTGCAGTTGACCCGTTTTTTGACAACTTTATTTCCTGTAGCTTTGTCCTTGATTTCTTTCTTTTGTGCAGAAGTTCCTTTTGACCCATTTTTTCCTTTTACTTGTTTGCTTCCTTTTGACCAGGGGTTTCTTTTGTCCCGTTTTTCCTTTTGCTTGCTTAGAAATAGCCTCTCCATAAAGAATTTCGAGGCAACTTGGTTCTGAGATGACTCGAGTAGTGTATGGATAGCATTGCGACTTCGTGCAGACCAACTCCAAACATAACTTCTTTATTCTGTTGCTTTTAAGCTCAAAATTCAGACACCTCTCTGTCGGAGCATCTTCCATTCCTGGTTTTTTTGGGGAAACCATTCTGGTCCTAGCCCCTTCAATCGACTTTACCTCGGTACTGTTTGAAGTCTTGCGTACCCTTTGCTGGATCCTTTCCATGATTACCCTTCAAAACTTCCCCTTTGATGGTGCTTCTTAGGATGCCCCCAGCTTTGATTGATGCAGAGCAAATGAAAGGATGAATGCATTTTTCTTTGCCAATTTTTATTATTTTTTATTTTTTCAATTTTTTATTATCTTTTTCGATTTTTTTTTTTTGTGCTTTCACAGGAAAGGATAGGGAAAGAGTATAAACATTGATTGGAACGTAAACTGATCCCTTTTTATTGATAAGACAAAATTTGTGTACAAAAGACACTTAGATTTACAAATTTGAATTGAATGAAAACTTGAATGGAAATGAAAATGAAAAGAAAAACTAGACCCTAAAAGATAGACTCTAGGTGGACTGTGATGGACTAGGATTGGATTGACTGTAGTGACTTTGTTCTTCTCGATGCTTCAATCGATCAGACATGTTGTTGTTGGTCTTGAACAATTCCTTTGTTCTTTTGGAGGCTTGATCTTAACCTTTTCAGACACAAACCTCATTCATTTCTAAGAAAAGTTTGAAAGGATCGAAAGATTCTTATTCAGCAATTTTTTTTGGCATTAATCCCATGGTTAGGCAAGGGATTGGTTGATATTCAGCTTGCTCTTGGGGATGATGGACCCATTGTCAACCAGGTCTTGTAGATGGTTTTTCAAAGTCCAGCATGATTCGGTCTTATGCCCATGTCCTTGATGGTACTCACAGTATTCATTGGCTTTGAAATTCCGGGGCAGGGGGTTTGGTAATGGCCTTGCTTCTAAGGGCTTCAGTAAATTTGCTTTCACTGCTTCTCGGAACACCAAAAGGATTGGCATGCCGAGATCAGTATATTGCCTCCTTGGCTGATTATTTCTCAAATTCCCAACACGTAAAGGATTCGTGGGGATTATACTGGCTATTTCATTTGTCTCACTGGACCCAGCATGATTCTGCTTCTTGTATGAGTCTTCTTTGAGGTGACCCAATTGGATTAAGTCTTCCACCTTAGTTGTAGTCACAATGAGCGATTGGAACGTAGGCAAGTACTGTGTTTGAAGTTGTGACTGGTAGACAGGCAGTAAATTCTTGATTATTATGTCAACTTGTTCCTGTTCAGAGGGTCGGTTGATCATTTGAGCAGCTTTGGCTCTCCACCTCGAAAGGAACGAGGAGAAGGGCTCATTGTTCTTTTGTTTAGTGGTTTCCAGCTCCCTCCGGGTAACATCCACTTCGATATTATAATGGTACTGCGTGTTGAAAGCATTGCATATGTCCTCCCAATTCTTCATTTTGGAACGATCCAAGCTTACAAACCATCTTAATGCAGCACCAGTGAGTGATTGCTGAAACAACTGAGCAAGGAGCTCGCTGTTCAGTCCGAACGGGTTGAGGGCACCCACATACATTTTCAGGTGCGTTTTGGGACAGGTGGTTCCATCAAACTTGTCCATATTGGGCATTTTGAATTTTGTAGGCAGTCTTGCTTCGGGGAACAAGGACAAGGAGTCCATGTCCACCACTTCCTTGTGTGTCTTAAGAGCAGTAATAGACCTTTCTAGGAGTTCTAGTTTCTCTCTCATTTTCTGAGCTTCCAGCTCAGAAGCAGTTTTGGAGGGCATGTCATCCAGGTTAAGGGCAGGGTTTGTCGGTTCAGCAGCAGGTCCCTGATTGGAGGTAGCAGGTCCACTTCCCCCGGCTGAAGCCCCATTTCCATTACCACCACCTAGTTCAGCTATTAGGGCAGTCCTCTGGGCAGCCAATGCCTCATTCATTCTGGCCTCCATTCTGGCCTCCAGTTGTTCAATGAGGTTTTGGATGTCAGACAGTGATGCCATTGGTGCAGTCGGGGTTGTTGGACTGGTGGGTGAAGCCACGTGCCCAAGACAAATTTTTAGCCTTCACACTCTGCCCATAGCAAGGGGCTCGGTGTGCTGATCTATGAAGTTGGGGCCAATCGAGAAAGATTTTCGAAAAATGCTTGAAAAAGACAAAACTAAATTAGTAGATAGGATGGAAATAAGGAGATCCATAGCTAGACTTCCGCTGATCATTGAAATGAAATCTCACAAAAGACGGGTACAGGTGGTCTTTGGAGGGGTACCTGTAAAAGGACATAGTCAAAACGGTTAGACTATCCTATATAAGATGTTTTCATAGGTTATGTGAGATAGTGTGAGGTAGGGTAGTGTTGGTATGCTAGGACACCTAGGATAGGACCCAATGGGGTGTGATATGTAAGGTGGAGTGCTTAGGCCTAGACACCTCGACTTTTCGAAAGGCCCTAAGTTCTCAAGAAAAAAATTTTGGGCCTTAGGGGCCAAAATGTGAATTTTTGGGCCTTAGGCCAAATTGGGAATTTTTGGGCCCTTGGGGCCAAATTGGGAATTTTTGGGCCTCTGTGGCCAAGAATGTGAACTTTTGGGCCTTTGGGGCCAAAATGTGAATTTTAGGGCCTTAGGGCCAAAATGGGAATTTTAGGGCCTTAGGGGCCAAGATGTGAATTTTCGGAGCCTTTGGGGCCAAATTGGGAATTCTTGGGCCTCAGTGGCCAAATTGAGAATTTTTTGGGCCTCAGTGGCCAAATTGGGCATTTTTGGGCCTTAGGGGCCAAATCGAGAATTGTTGGGCCTTTGGGGCCAAAATGTGAATTTTTGGGCCTCTGTGGCCAAATTGAGAATTTTTGGGCCTTCGGGGCCAAATTGAGAATTTTTTGGGCCTTAGGGGCCAAATTGTGAATTTTTGGGCCTTTGGGGCCAAATTGAGAATTTTTGGGCCTAAGGACCAAAAATGTAATTTTCCAGGTCTCAAGGACCAAAATGTAATTTTTCAAGTCTCAAGGACCAAAATGTAATTTTCCAGCTTTGAAATGGAATGTTTTTTTTTTGTGAAGTATGGGATGAATGCGTGAATGCGCACAACATCACAACATAATTCATTTTTAATGGAATGATTCAGCATCATTGGGTGCATACAGTCCTAAAGGATAGGTTCTATAGGCTATGACACAAGTAGAGAATTGGCTTATTAAGGGACCCTTGAACCTTGAGTATGGATATACCTAACCACATGTGAAACAAGGAGTTTCGCGTGGGTCCAACGGTACGCATACTCATGGACCATCCCCAAAAGGATTAGGGACGGTTTGCGGTAACAGGGAAGACGCTTTGGCTGTCCGTCGACATAATCAAAGAGACCTGCCGATCAGCGCTACTTGCTATCCAGACTCAGAAGTTTGAACAGAGAGAGAAGAAATTCATTTGAAATTCGTTTTTTATGCAATGGAGAAAAAGATTCTCAATCGTGCAAATAAATAAACAAATTTGCATGCTTTAAAAATAAAGACATTCAATTAGGTCCAAAAATTATCCTCATTAAGCATTCTTAAAGAAAGAACACTTAATCTTGTGCTAAGGTACCCTGCAATACAACGCATAGTAAAATAATGCCTTAAAGAAGGGCAGGTTAGTTTACACAACAATTGTAGTCCACTTATGCAAAAATCACATATTCCCCAACAGAGTCGCCAAACTGTGAACCCCTACCCCAAAACATCATAGGCATATGAATGCATGTGACTAAGGGAAGAAATGCACGTGATGTGTGAGTCGCCACCTTTTTTAATTATTTTAGGGTAAACTAGGAAAAAACCCTAAGTGACTCCAATTTTAATTAACCTAGTTACTAGATTAATTACCCAATGTCTAAGGCATGGTCTTCGAACCCGAGGTGGATCCCGAGACTATGTCATGCTGATAAACTAACCGATGAGTGAATGCTTTGCAAGATGATTGGACCAATGGAATGTTTAAGTGAGTTTGAATGATTGCGACTTGCCGCTCGGGGTTAAATCCCGAACGTGCCTACGTACTTCCGTTTGAATGGAAGATCAAAGTCAACGTAGTTCGATAGGCCTCTTCTAGAGGGCTTTAGATGGGATGCTTTATGCATGAGTGTGTGTATGCTTTGTGCATTTTTGTTTAGGCGTTTTGCCGAAGAATTGATTGTTTCAGGCACTTGGTGCCAAAATGTTGATTTGAGGCTTTTTGCCAAAAGAAAGGATTTGGGCTTATTCTTGCCAAAAGATAAGTTGGGCTTATTTGCTTGCCAAAGATTAATTGGGCTTATTATTGCCAAAAGATTGATTGTTTAGGCGATTGTCGCCAAAATTGAATGATTTAAGGCTTTTTAGCCAAAATGAATTGATTTAGGCAATTGTTGCCAAAGGTTGATTTAAGGCTTTTAGCCAAAAGAAATTGATTTAAGCGATTTGTCGCTATAAAAGAGATTAATTTTCACTTATAAGCAATTTATTTGCTTAAAGTGATTATTTAAAGGCTTTTATCCAAATTATTGATTTAAGCGATTTGTCGCTATAAAAGATTAACTTTTCACTTATAAGCAATTTGTTTGCCTAAAGTGATTAATTAAATTGAAATATAGGCAATTTATTGCCATAAAAAAAACGTGTTTAAGTAGGACCTTTTAGTCACAATCATTGATTAACTGGACTCAGGCCAAGAACTGTTCGAAATAAAGGCAATTTCACCATAGTTATTGATTAACTAGGCTTCTTTAGCCAATAATGTCAGATTTAAGCTTTAATACCACGATTATTAATTAATCGGGCATTTATGCTTAATCTTTATTTGATTGAGGCAATTTATTTGCCTAGTGGATGATATGGATGCATTCATGCAGTTATAGAGTTAAGAGGAGTAGAAAAGAAGCATGCATGAAGTGCTAAAATTAAATAGGCGTAGTTTAGTTTATGTACCTGATTTAATCTCCGACCGCTTCTTAACTCCAGGTTAAGCTCCTCGTTAAGGGAAATATTAATTAAAATGGAATTTTAATGGCCACTTAATAAAGCAAGAAAAAATGAAAGCTAAATAAAATAAAATAAAATAAAATAAAGAATGCAGAAAGCGATAAAAGAATCGCAAAGAGCGTAAAGGGAGAAGAGAGGTCAGTCAACACAGACTGTGTGTCTAAATGGAGCCCCGGGGCCTCTTTTTATAGGAAAAAACGCACCCCGGGCGCGCCTGCCCGCCTGGGCTGGGCGGGCGTGCCAGCCCATGCTGGGCGGGCGTGTTCGCCCATGCTGGGCGGGCGCGCCCGTCCTTGAGGGTGGGCTTGCCCACCCCCGCGGGCGGACATGCGTGCCTTTTTTCCGTTCCGGAGGCTTTTCCGGGAGTTCCGGACTTCCAAAAAAATATTCCGAGACCAGTTCCGTGATCCTCGTAATTTTTCGGACATTTCAAGTACCATATTGGCACACTTCCGGTGAACTTTTTGAATGACCTCCGGTCCGACCGGACTGTTTGCAGTCCGGGAAAATAGGCTCTTTGAGCCTCAAAAAAATGGGTATTCACAGGCGACTGCAGCCGCTGTCGCCGGCGGCGATAGCGGCTACCGCCACCTTTAAGGGCGGCCGCCACCGCCGCGGCCAGGAAAACTGGCTTTTTAGCAAAGTCAAATTAATTGGCACGGCACTGTAGCAGGCGTGCTTTCCTCCATTTAAAGAGTTTCACATGCCACCAGCAACATTAGAAGCCTCAAAATTTGAGTATTCACATTCTCGAACATAATACTCAACATCAATTATAGAATCAATAATCCAAATGGAATCAATATTCATTACCCATAATATTTTCTCATAAATGAATTACCTCAAATGTAATATTCAAAAATTCTTAAATAAATGATCTCATAATAACTCATCCAGGGTCAACATATGATTTGTAATTATTACTATACTATCTTATATATATATATGTCTCAAGATCATATATAATAATTTAGATATAACACTCCATAAATCATCATATTAATATAGAACCTCTAATAATTACAATTATATGCTGCTAATGCTATGATAAATCAAATAATTGCTATTACTTCTAATCAAATAATCAAACCACCTACGCGTGATAAAATTAGTGCGCTAAGCATAAAACTTAGTGGTACTTATTTCCCCATTTCATAGGAGATCACACATAAGCATATAACCATAAATTCATATATTTATAGCATAAATAAATCTCAGGGCATAACATGCAACACTTCAAGACATAATTTATTCACAGGCTAATTGCACATAGTCAACGTTTATATCATAATTTAATCATATGCCAAAAACTTTCATAATCATCATTTAAATATCATAAATTATTCACTAGATCAAAACAAACATAATCAATAATTAATATAACTATTAAATCAACGGTTATAATATTTATGATCAACATTTAATACACAATCACTTAAGTCATCCTTCACTAAATTTAAGCATAATCCCTTATATAGTCATACCATCACAACATACTAGATAATTCCCTAATTAGCAGCATGATTAATTATTTATTTAATTACTTAATAACATTCTTTTAATTAATTAACATATATTGTCCATTTCAGTATTCATGCATGAATAAATAAAAGCATAAATATAGACTTAACCACAGTGTCACATAATTTAGTATAATTCCATAAAAGCAGTATAATTAATTCTTGATTTATTTCATAAAAATGCATTTTTAATTAGGCCACTAGCTCACTTAAAAGAATCAAATAGTAGACAGAGAATTCCATAATAAACATATGGCTCAAAAGCTCATATAATATCAACAACCCATCGATCAGAATCACAAGTATCCATAAATGGGGTTCGTTAGCTTCTATAAGAGTGGAATTTGTTAGCTCTTATGAAATGGGCTTCATTAGCCCCTGTAAGACATTGCGTGTTACATGTAGATAGTACTATTTTCCCTATGACATGCCATACATCTATACTACTATTGACTCGACCAAGTAAACTAGGGCCGCTAAAAACATTCATTATATTTAAT
Source organism: Jatropha curcas (assembly GCF_041381405.1). Lineage (NCBI taxonomy): Eukaryota > Viridiplantae > Streptophyta > Magnoliopsida > Malpighiales > Euphorbiaceae > Jatropha > Jatropha curcas. The sequence continues at coordinate 12,329,694 of NC_143159.1, forward strand.
TCATTTCATAATTCATCCATATCAGCATTTAGAATTTACTGTCTCATAAAACATCGGAATATTTTATTATAATTCGAAAAATATTCTCTTTCATAAATTCCATTTATTCATAAAAATCATACTTTTCCATACTAAATATTCCATCATAATTTCATTTCCATAAAATCACATAATCATACTTAAATCTCATAATTCATATATAACTGCATAAATTCATCATGTTCATAAAAAATATTTTATTTCATAAAATATTCAGTCATGGTACACAAATTCATATCATTCAATTAATTTATCAATTATACCATGTTTTCACATAATAAATTTTCAATTCATTAATTGACATAATTTCCAAGACTTTGGCACATTCCCAATGCAATAAATCCAACATGACAAATGAAATGAGGGTTATTAAACTCACCAATTTATTTTAACTACTAAATCATTCTAATAATTACCTAATTAGCTTAATAGCCATATAATATATTATTTTCCTTATTTACCATTAGCTCACCTAATTAATCTAAATGCCCTTTTAATCATTTAATCAATTAATTATACTACACCTAGTCAATTAATTAATTCATAATAATTATCATCATCAATCTTAATTAATCATTAAACTCACTAAGATTTCTAGCCTTAGTTTCAAATAAATGTATATGCTATTTTCCAAGTATAGGGCTTGGCCAAAACCAACAAGTTATGGTTTCCTTCACTAAGCACTTGGTTTCTCAACCTCTATTCGGTCTTGGATTCAAGCCGACCGGCCAAGACCGAGAGGAGTTAGAAGACACCAAATGGATGGCTAAGAAAAGTGGTGATTCTAGGGACATTCAAATGTGCGTATACTTCAAAACCCTGAATGTTTACTTTGTCAAAAAAGGGGAATCTGAACCCTACTATTTCTTTTAAGAACCTTGGCATTGTCCCCTGACTAAAAGACTAGTCTCTGGTTTTGAAATTCTCTTTGATGTCAAGTTCTCTGTAGAAGTCCATAAGCCTCTTTTCAAGCTCAAAATAGATTGGGAGAATAATATGAAAGCATCTCGTTTTGACCTATGCATGATAACTGATCAAGTGGATACAGACCCCACAAGCCTCATTCAACCTATCCAAGCACCCCTCCAGAATTGGTACTTGGAAGAGAATGTAGAGTAGTTCACCCTCCTTGTCAAACCTGAACCTAAGTTTGAGTCACAAAATGAATCTGAGTCAGAGTCCAGTACAGAGTCTTCTGAGTCTTCCTTGTCTTCTCTTTCAGAGTTAGGAGATCTCTTTGTCGAACTTAATATAGATGCCGACCATGACACTTTTATTACTAATGAAAATTTTCAATTTTCTTGTTACCCTCTTTCCAACCTGAATGAGATTGCTGGCAAAATAGAAAATTAAAATAACAAAAGAACAAATAAATGTTGGTAGAGAAAATGAACCAAAGCATACGTTTATTGTGCATGAGTGATATTATAAATAGGGGTCGATGGAACTCATCAAATAGTATTCATATTACTTTGCGTGGACGTCTAGTGATATGACCGGTATAGATCCTGACATTGCGGTCCACAAGATCCCCACTTATGATCATGTTAAACCAGTAAAACAAAAGCTTCAAAGACAAAAACTAAAGATTTCTCTCAAAATTAAAGAAGAAACAGCCAAGCTGTTAGAGAACAACTTCATCGAGGCAATAGATTATCCAACGTGGTTGGCCAACATAGTACCGGTTCCCGAGAAAGATGGCAAGATGAGAATTTGCATCGATTATCGGGATATGAATAAGGCCTATCCCAAGGACGACTTCCTGTTGCCCCACTTGCTTCTTGACAGAATGGCAGGATTCAGTGTTATCTTAGTTATAGACTTGTATGCAAGGTATAATCAAATACCTGTTCATCCTCTGGATAGGCCGAAGACTTTATTTATTACTGAATAGGGTACATTTTACTATAGAATGATGCCTTTTGGGTTGAAGAATGCCGATGCCACCTACCAGAGGATGGCCACCATAATATTTCATGAATTAATGCATAAAAACATAAAGGTATATATTAATGACATGGTTATTCACACCAAGGATGGACCTAGTCACCTGATTACCCTCGAGCAGTTCTTCTCCAAATTTTGATAGTATAACCTGAAGTTTAATCTAGCCAGATGTCTCTTTAGGGCGCCATCTAGTACCTTCCTGGGCTACATGGTCTCCAAAAGAGGGATTGAAATTGATCCAGCAAAGTCAAAAGCCATCTTAGAGATGCAACCTCTTAAAACAGAAAAGGAGATCCATGGGTTAATAGGCTGCTTGCAGTACATCAGCCGATTTGTTTCACAGTTAGTATATACCTGTGGACTGATCTTCAAGAAATCGAGGAAGGATGCCTCCAAGACTTGGGATGACCAGTGCAAGAAAGCCTTTGATCAGATCAAAGCATACCTATTTAACCCTCCAATTCTTCAGCCTTCGAGGCCTGGAAAACCACTTCTTCTGTATCTCTCAATGATTGATGAAGCCATAAGGACGATGTTGGCACGAAAAGCATCAGACTCACACAAGGAGAATGTTGTTTACTGCTTGAGTAAGCACATGCTTGCTACCGAGTTGAAGTAAAATAAGATCGAGCAGCTATGCTTGGCCTTAGCATGGGTATGCACCAAGCTCCAGCATTACCTGTGCTTCTACACTACTCACATAATCATTGACCAGAGCTCCTTCAAATTCCTTTTAGACAGTAAAATGGCGAAATGGGCCACCATCTTTGCAATATTTGATTTGAAGTTTTTTTATGAAGAAGGCAATCAAAGACAGTGTGATAGTAGATCACCTAGTTGCGTCTCCCGAGGATGCTGAAGTAGCAGACATCAGGTTCCAGATGAAGATATCCTTCATATCCAGTCAAATACATGGAAAATGTACTTTGACAGGATCGCTAACTATCAGGGTTATAGTGCTGAGGTAGTCATAGTAACTCCAGATGGGGAGCGACTGCCTTTCAGTATCAAGTTGACATTTTAGGTCACGAACAATGAAACAGAGTATGAAGCTTGCATTGTCAAACTAGAAGCAACACCGAGCCTCTAGGTTAAGCACCTAATAGTTTACAGAGACTTGATCCCGATAGTCTCCCAAGCCTTGAAAAAGTGGAAAATCAAATAGCAGCGCTTGGTTCCTAACCTCCAGTGCCTCAACAAGTTAGATCAGTAATTTGAAGAACTATCCTTCCATTACTTGCCTGGGGCTAAGAATTAGTTTACCGATGCACTGGCTACTCTTGCCTTAATGGTAGATGACAACTTAGATATGGTCATCAAGCCCTTGAATATCAAGATTCACCAACAACCAGCATACTGCTGCAATCTTTAACTCATCGATGGCAAGCCATGGTTTTGGGACATTTAAACCCGGTTAGAAAAAAGGGAATACCCCAAAGGTGCTTCTAAATTTGATAAGAGGACTCTTCGGGAGTTATTAAAAGGCTACCTTTATAAATTCTATACAAGAGAACATGGAATCAGGCACTCCTTAGGTGCGTAACAGAAGAAGAAGCTTAGTAGATAATGGAGTGGGTACATGCCGGAGAAGAAGGCCCCCATATGAACGGGATGACTCTAGCCCATAGGATCATTAATCAGGGTTATTATTGGCTTACCATGTGATCAGATTGCGACAAATTCGTCCAGAAATGTCATAATTGGTAGATTTATGCCAAGCTTCAGAAAATGCCCCCCATAGCTCTTCATCCTATCTCTACACCCTAGACCTTTGCAACATGGGAAATTGATGTGATTAGTAGAATCACTTCAAAGTCTTCCAACCAGCACGAGTACATATTGGTAGCCATTGACTACTTCATTTAGAAGCTACCTCCTATCATGTTCTAAACTCCAGAAAGTGGCTCAGTTCATCTAGACAAAAATCAGATATGGGATTCCTTTCAAGATCATATCAGACAATGGGTCTCATTTTCAAAAGGGAGTCTCCACTCTCATGGATAAGTACAAGATTCATCATCACCAATCTTCACCATACAGGCCTCAGACCAATGGAGTAGTTGAAGCAGCCAATAAGTCCATTAAGAACGTCCTCCAGAAGATGATCAGTAATCACAAAAACTGGCATGAGCATTTACTGTTTGCTTTATGGGGTTACAGAACCTCCATCAGAATGCCAATCGGGGCAACACCATACTCACTAGTGTATGGGATGGAAGCAATTCTCCCTATTGAAGTTCAGATTTTATTAGCTAGCGTCATGTGGGAAAGTCAGTTGTCCAAAGCAAAATGGGCTCAGAATTACCACAATCAGTTGAATGCCATTAATGAGAAAAGGTTAGAGGCTCTGAATCAGATCCAAGGTTACTAATAGAAAATAACCAGATACTGTAACAAAAGAATTCGTGATCGAAAACTCGAAGAAGGTTGTCTTGTACTTAAGGAAATCGGAGCCCCTACACAAGATCCCCAGGGTAAATTTAGGCCAAAGTGGGCCGGCCCCCTATATTCTGAAGAAAATCCTCTCCGGAGGTAGTGTCATCCTATCAGATATTAATGGCAATGAATTCACCAATCCATGCAACTTGGATTAACTCAAGAGATACATTGTGTGAATGCATCTAGTCAACTTGTGTGAATCCATGCAATATTATCCCCATTATACCATTGTTAAATAGAACTACATTGACTTGACTCCTAGAAATATGTTCCAAAAGCACGAGATATGTAGGTAGCTCAACTTGTGGGTGCAGTCACAATAATAATAAAAATACATTTTTGCTCCGTTCATGAAAATTTCAGATTTTCATTGTGCCAACTAAAAAAAAGAGAAAAAGAATAAAAAAAATCAAATCAAAAGTTGAATTGAAAACTCGCAAAGAGTGGTTCAAACAAAAATAAATATAGCTAAGTTGAAAACCTACAAGGGCAGGCGACTTAGGCAAAATCAGTACAAGCCTGCCAAGTCAAAAATTCGAAAGGACGGCTTAGGCAAAAGTTAGGGCAACCTGCTAAGTCGAAAATCTGAAAGGGCGGGTTAGGCAAAAATAAAGGCTTAAAAGCAACAATCTCATGAAGGATAAAATCGAACTTCCTTTTCTATGAAAAGGTAAAAATGTCAAAATGATTCCCTTTTTACATACCTCAGATAAGTACAAGCTATATAAAAAGAAAATCACAAAAGCCCTATCATCTAGGCACCTATCTCTATCATCACCCGTGTCAACAATCTGTCTGTATCCATTATCCAAAGTGTCAAAATGTCTTGTGTGTCAACTGTACCCTCTATACATCATGGGTCAGTCACCTATCTCGAAGCCCTCACAAAAACACGGGCTGAGTCAAAAATCAAAAATCCTTCCTTATCAAAGTAAGGTTGGCATGTTGACAGAGATTTTTGCAAGTATACGAAATCGCAACAAGTAATATAGAGTGAGAAAGTATCATATCCACAGGGATTGTATATCAAGTACCAAAATTATGTTAACCTATTATTATTTAAACGACAATAAGAGAGATTTGTTATAAGGAAAGTAAATTCAAAATAAAACAGAAAGAGATCAAGCAATAAAGTTTAGGTGAAAAGAAATCAAGGATTTAAATTACTAGGGAATTTGATTTCACTTAATTCTATCCAATTTATCTCATTAGTCTGTTAATCGATTTTAATTGTTCAAGTAGGAGAAACAACCCTAAAATCACTAACAAGCTCTCCCGATGTATTGTCAGCTATTCTAATCTAGTCAAATTACCTATCTTCCAATAGTGCAATCAAACATAAATTAAATCACTAAGTTTTATGGTTGTTTTGTGAATTCATAACCTAAGGTCATTAACTTATGAAAACCCCCCTTGAGTCAAACCATATAGCTTCCGCATCAAGTTATTATTCTCAAGTAATTCATTACCTTTTTCATATCAAAAACCCTTCTCCCGATAGTGATTAATGAAATAATTCAATCCAGCGGAGAAACTCTGCCTGGAAGCTTTAAGTTCAATAACAAATTATAACAAGAACAATGAAAAACAAATCTAATATTATAAATTGGAATCGAATTAAGTTACATAAAATCCCTAGTATAAGAGTTTAGCTAGATATAATAATTAAATAAAACTCAATAACTCTTGAATAAATCTTCATAATCAGTGATGAACAATAAAGAGAAAAACAAGATTAAGAGTTTAGAGATAAAAACAAGGTAACAGCTATGTGGATGGCTTCCTTGAATCTTGGCACAAATCTTGGATGTTTGAAATCCTTGAGAGAGAGAGGACTATGCAGAAAGAATGCTAAATTTTGAGATATTTCACAATGAATAACTCCTCTCTTTATATAGACCTCCTGCAGCAGAATCTGACTCTGTTTAGGAAACAGAATCCTGTTTAGATGCAAAATCTTCTTTAGGAGATCATGACTATTTAGGCTTTGGATTTCTTCTTAGTTAGGACTCTTTTCTCTTCCTAAATAGGTTTAGATCTTGCTTAGCAAGTTTAGGAAAATATCCGAGGTGGGCCCATGTGAGAAAAAGATTTGCTTGCGTTTTTAGCTCAAGTCAGCTCTGCCTTTATAGCACAGGCGTGCCATATAGCATGGCTTGGGCGTGCTCAAGTCTAGAACTCTGGATGGTTGAGCACGGGTTGTGCTATGCAATACACTCAGGTGAGTCTCTGTGGCACGGGCGTGCGCATTAGCACAGGTTGGGCGTGCTTGTCTCTGTCCTTCCAAGATAGATTTTGTTATGGGCGCACTAGGCAAGCACGCCCTTGAGCTTCTTTTGGGCACGGGCGTGCCATTTAGCACAGGCTGGGCGTGCTTGCTCCTGACTCTCCACTTGATTTTCCTTAGTTTTTAGCACGGGAGTGCTGTTGAGCACGGTCTGGGCATGCTTGAGATTGAGTATTTTGCTTTGTAATGCTTTTTTCTGTGCCAAAACCCTGCAAATTTCTTTCAGATCAAGTGGATTATGATTCAAGGAAGCTTTGAACAAAATTATACTTAAAATGAATTAAAAACAAATTAAAGTGATAAAATTTACTAAAATTCTAATTAAAAACTATACTAAAAATACTATAAAACTGACACCTATCAAAATTCTCCAAACTTAAACCATTATGTAACGTCCCATTTTTCTAGTGAATCGGGTCGTTGCTTAGAGTCGAGTCGGACTGATCCAAAACCCGGTTCGATCCATTAGATTCTAGAGTGGGCTAGAATGGGATGTAATTGAAATAAGGAAAAGAAGTGGACCTACTTGAAGGAAACAAAAAGATCAAAGTATAAGGATTAGGACTTGATTTCACTAAAGTGTAAAGTTGAGGTATTGAGTTGTATCATTTTGACACTTGAGGTACCATTTGGTAATTTTCATATAAAAAAAATCAATGACATTCTAGAGACTACCCGTGGATTCCATTTCATTTTCATTTCTTCATCCTTATCTTCATCTTCTTCCTCTACTTTCCTCTTATACTTTCTTTTCTCCATCACGTTTAATGGTGGGGAAGATTTTAATGGGAGCTAAGCATTAATTCAACTTCTATTCTATCCAAGTAAGTAAACCTTCTTGAATTTCATACTTGACTCATTTGGTGATCCTGTTAGATAATTTATAAGAACTTTATTGTATAGGAGAGGTGAGCCAAAGGTAAAAGGAAGCTAAAAAGAAGAGCTTAAGCTTATTGGCGTAAAGGTGTGCTATCTCTTTTAGTTTAATCAATATCTTTGCATGAGAAATTGTGTGGTGTGTTGTTAATGAGATAATATTGCTTCATGTTGAGTGGGAGGACTGGTAATGGTGAGAAAACAGGGGATGGAATGAGTTTATGCTGAACCAGAGTTTGCTGGAAATTTTACCAGCAACTTCATCTTGATTTTGACCCCATTTAATGATGGAACTAGGGATTGTCATAGAAGAGTTATTTGTTCGTCTATGTGTTATCTTTACGTGGGCTTTTGAATCATTCAATTTGGAGTTGTATATTGAGAGTTATGGCTAAAAGAACACAGACTGCACAATCTGGAAACACGTCGCGCGCTCACGCGGTCTGGAAAGCAAGTCGCGCTCGCGACTTTCACATGCGCGGTCGCGAATTTGGCCAGAAGCTCTCTGACTCTCAGTGTGCGCATCTCGCGCTCGCGAATCACACAAGCGCGCTCGCGACTTCATCTCGCGCTCGCGACTTGTGCTGCGCGGTCGCGACTTTAGCCAGAAACACACTGACTCTCAGGATGCACAAGTCGCGCTCGCGACTTTCACATACGCGGTCGCGACTTGAGCCAGAAACCCTCTGACTCTCAATCGCGATTCTCGCGCTCGCGATGTTGTAAGGCGCGCTCGCGACTTATGCTGTGACACTCTTTTGCCTTTCATTTGCTATGTAATTACATTCCTTTGCTCAACATGCATGCATCCAATCATTTTACAACAAAAATACAACATAAGAACATGGATTAAAACAACATGTAAGCATTTATATGGTGTGAAATCATATCAATATGATGAACTATGACGTTGTGAAACCATTTATGTGCTATTGTGTTACATTGTTGACATGCTAATCTTAAGCTCCATTGAGGTTAGGTAGAAACCATGTAGATAAGGCTATGTCGCGACATAGAATAGCAGATCTGCGCCCCATACAGTTTGGAACTCCGGCTACAGGCCGTTGAGTGGATATGATTATACAGGCCATAGCAGCCAAGCATACAGTTTCATACAGTTTTTCTTATCACTTCGGTTTCACTATAACCTTATGGAGCTATACAGTTATATCGACTACAAATTGCATAATCATACAGTATACTAAACAGCAAGAAAGATCATTAAGGGAAAATGAAAGTATCATGATATGTGTGCTTACATTCCATATGTGAGTAAATGTTTAGTTCTACATATGTATGTGCTTATATGTTTCTTCATTCATTGTGATATTCACTGAGTTTAATCAAAGTTGCAGAGTTCATACAACATAAAGAACATCAGGTAAGATTATGAAAGTATCATGTTATATATGCTTACAAATTTATTTATTTAATTCTTAATGAGCCATACAGTTATGAAATGTTGTTAATCATACCTTATATGCTGTGACTAAAGTGCATTAGTCATACAACAGAATGAACAGCAAGTAAGAAAATGGAAATATAATGTTATGTATTCATACATATTTATTGATTTCATGCAGACAACACAATGAACAGCAGGTAAGACCATGATAGTATCATAATGTGTAATATAAGGTTCATGTAAAGGAGTTATGAGAGAAGTAGAGTAATTATGTTTATGAGTTAGAAGTTTATTCGTTGCTACAAAGAGACATTCATGTTAAAATTTACTGATTCTATGAGTATCAATGCTTTATGAAATTGGTATTTGAAGTTAGTTGCCATCGCACTTTCTTTAGTATGTGAAGTGTAAGAACCACTGAGTTTTATACTCAGCGCGTCGATTTTCATCACGCGCAGGTTGAAGATCGTGGTTGCTACTTGAAGACTTGAGGAGTCCTATCAAAGCAGAAGTGCTTAATTTGGTCATAATAGATTGAGAGATGTATAATTAAGAATTATGGCATGTATTAAGATTTATGACATGTATAATTCTTTTATTGTTAGAGCTTATGTGATTGTAAATATAAGTGAAACATGTAATTATTTTGGTGTAAGTAGTTGGAGATAAGAATAATATTTATGAAATGATTGAAGATGAAATAGTTTACTATAGTTAGTATGATTAGGTCATGAAAACTTGATATAGATTCTGAATGAAATTAATTGCTAGATATTAAATACTTTTGAGGATTTATACAATTATGTAAAGATATATATATAAAGGGTTATTGTGTTATGATGATTCTTGGAGATGTTGGAAGTTTAGAGTGTAACTGGGAGTGTTTATATTCTTATTTTGCATACAGTATGATATCAGCATGACAGGATATAAGTTCAACCAGATTGTAGCGTCTCGGCTCGGTTCATTCGGGTTAACGGGTGGACCGGGAAGGGGTGTTACACATTACTTGTCCTCAAGCAACAAAACTAAAATTAAGAGAAAAATAATTTGACAAAACTAGCTTACCATGGTTGGAGATAATTATTTGTAAACTCATAAGATATCACAATCAGTAAATATGTGAATAAATCAATTGTTTTCCATGCTACTCATATTTAAGCTAGATTTCAATTTTTAAATAAAGCACATTCATTGAATTAAATATAAGTTAAAGAGATTTTCAACACTAATATTTATTCTACTTACGATAAATAGGGTACGAATCATCCAAAGAAATTTTCAACCTTTCAAAATAAGATAATTGATAGTACAAATTCAACATTCCCATATGCAAAATTAGTCATCCCTTCTCCACAATTGAAATGCATACGATTTTAAAAGATCAAAAGGTCTTTATTTTGGGTTATAATGGGGTTTCAGGGTATAAATTTAGCTTAATCAAAGGAAAAAGGATAAAAGGTAGACAAAGAGTACAAAAGAATATATGATATCCAGACTTCCATTATAATCAAAACTTAATTATTTTCAAGGAGTTTCTGTCTTGAATTTCTTCACTAGCTAGAGACATTTTGGCAAGGTCCTTCCATAGTATTTTGATAATTTCTTCCTTTCCTTTTTGAATTCCCCAATCTTGAATTCTTTGATTGATTGCTTTTTTCTATGGGGTGTTTCTCTTTTGATTTTTTTTTTCTTATTTGGTACACTTGCTAGTATCAATGAAAAATTCTCCCTTCTTGTTGCTATGTTTTAATTAAAAGTCGAATCTTTCAACCACACATTTTTGTACTTAGGGTAGGAATTGAAATTGGTTTAATGACTCGGTTTAATAAGGATGAACAAGAAAATTTTATTGTTTATAGGCTTCAAAATTGGTTGCAAAAGTCATATTTTTAACTTAGGTGGTCTAGGCTAAATATGAAGTTCAACAAAGAATGCCTAAATCATTTCTTCTTAAATCTAAGCATTTTAATTTTTTTTTTTTTGCCTCAAAGGGAATTCTAATTTGTTCTAGGAATGCCAAGGTTTAAATATCTTTAGATTAAACATGCCTATATATCATAAATTTCACAAAAATTAGTGTTTATGATCTTAGAAACAAATAGTTAAATCAATGAATCATGTTAAGTCAAAAATTTCAAATTCAGAGCTTAAGTATACCAGAATAGAGAATCAACTAAATTCATCACATATTACTAAATCGTGACAACCTCCAAGCTTGCTTATAATCATTCCAACCATGTTAAGCAAAATAAAATTTCCTTCTCCCAATTTAATCAAACACATTGTCCCCAATGTTTACAAAATAAATTGATTTCCCCAAACTTATTGCATTAACAGAAGAAAAGCATTAAGAGAGTGCGATAAACATTACCAAAATTGTATTGAAAAATACAATAGAATTGTGCTGGAACATGTCATAGCTAAAAGACCAAAATAAACATTAAGAGAAAAGAAACTACTAAAAGATATAATCGTTAAATAAAAGGAAAAATAAAAATTAAACACAAAACGATCAGTGTATGAGAACAAAATCAAAATAAGAAAACAAGTGAAAAGTCAAAATCCATCAAGGCTCCGGTGGTGGAGGTGGATGAGGCTGTAAAAGCT